>NW_027456953.1:70000-228259 GCF_040206685.1 Ascaphus truei
ATATTATATATATATATATATATATATATATAATAAAGCAAGGATCACCTTGAGAAAGGTCCCGTCTGCGGACCGAAACGTCGGTTATGGTGTCTTGGTAACTCACAATATATTTCTTGATTATCTATTGGAGTGCTGCCTCTGATTTCGTTTCAATGTCGTATTGCCTATATACATATATATATATATATATATATATATATATATGGTACTGTATATACTGTACATACACAGACTCTGACTCCCTGTTTTCCTCCCCTAAGAGCACAGCGATATATACCTTCAGGAAGAGAGTATATATGAGCCAGTGAGAGGGAGTCAAAGGGCAGAACGAAGATTGCGCTGGAGGCGAGCCCCACCAATCAGAGGTAAGGGGATGGAGCCAAGAGGGCACTGGGGGCTTGCTTCTCCAATCAAAGGTAAAGGGGTGGAGCCAAGACTGCTGGTCAGGGTCGCCGAAAGGGACGGAGAGATGGAACAAATGTCCCAGTCACAACGGCTCAGAGGTCCGAGCCAGCTGATGTCAGAAGTTCAGGCTGCTTGGAAGTTGAGCCAACTTCCTCATCCAGCCACCGGGCCCTCCACTGCTGGGAACTCCCTTCTCCCCACCCCCTGTTAGGTACGGCTGGCAAGAAGTTTGCCTAAACATTCTTATCTGGCTGCCGGGCCTCAAGCTCCCCTCTGCTGTTTTCCATCTTTGATGACTAGTTCCCCCCAGCTAGGTAAGATTATGAGTGCATTCTCCCTCACCCCCCTCCATCTCACCTACTCAGTTACCTGGGGTCAAGATCCAACACTCTGTCCGGGGCAATGGAAAAGTTTTTGGTGGTCTAGTGTACCAAATCTGAAGTGCCCTGGATTTTCCATTCTTACTTTAGCATTGAATTCCTTTCAGTCATTATTATTAGGGTGCAGAAAGTGGGAGTTGGGGAGATAGGGATCATGGATCGGTAGTCATATGTTTAACCCTCATTTGTTTACAGGACGGCATTGGCGGCGCAACACTCTGCTTACCGCGCTGGCCATCAGCCTGGCACTGATCCTTGGCTTACTGGTGGTTGGCTTGACCAAGTGTACGTATACCTCTAGGACTATATAGTTACACTTGGTCAGTCTTTTGTACTGTAAGCAAAGCGACTTAATGACAGTAACAAGTTTAATTAGTTAAAGGGTCAGTCCCATGAAGGAGCAAAGTGAACTAATGACAGTGACATGTTTAATTAGTTAAAGGGTCAGTCCCATGAAGGAGCAAAGTGACTTAATGACAGTAACAAGTTTAATTAGTTAAAGGGTCAGTCCCATGAAGGAGCAAAGTGAACTAATGACAGTGACATGTTTAGGGGGTTCCCAGATAGGAGCAAAGTAATCTAATGAAAGTGAGATGTTTAATGAACTACAGGGTCAGTCCAATATAGGAGTAAATTGAACCAATGACAGTGACTGATTTAATGGGTTAAAGGGTCAGTTCCACGTAGGAGTAAAGTGAAGTAATGACATGTTTGGGGGGTTCCCTGATAGGGACAAAGTAATCTAATAAAAGATTATTATAGATTAGAGATAGTAATCTAATGAAAGTGAGATGTTTAACGAACTGCAGGGTCAGTCCAACATAGGAGGAAAATGAACCAATGACAGTGACAGATTTAATGGGTTGCATGATCAGAAACACCAAAGGAGATACAAAAGGAAGAATGTTCTACCGTGTATAGTGACAATGAGTATCTCTTGCAGACTCTGCTATGGCCACCGAGATAGAGGCGCTGAAAGAGGAACAACAAAGGGTCGTGGCTCTGGGTGAGTGTGTGAGAGCAATGGTGTCTAATCTGACACCTCTAGAGCTATAGAGTGCTGAGTCCCATCTGTAACTACCCCTCTCCCTCTCTCCAATGCAGGCTCCTTCCTCATATATAATGAGGCCCACAATAAATGTGCTGATGTGCGTTCGTCCTCATCAGGCCGCCTAGAGATAACAGCCGCCACATGCTTCCCCCTGTCTTCCACCCGACTTTTTCGCTGGCTGCCAGGGGCCCAGCTCCTGAGTGTAAGGGCAGGGCTTTGCCTGGGAGTGTTTAACAAACCCCAACCAAACCTGGCAATTCAGTTCCTACCCTGTGGAGCCAAGGCTCTGAGCTGGCGCTGCACCAATGAGACGCTATTGGGCCTCCATGGGAACGAGCTTTACTTCAATTATGGGAATAACCCAGGGGGGCTGGTGATTTTGTTTGCTGGCAACGGGCCTTGGAGTCGTTGGAGAGCCCTCGGATCAGGGGGCATGAGCGATCTGCAGGAAGGGGGGGTCTGCGCTCAAGCCTGTGGGAAGACATAATATACTGGTACAGCTAATATAGACACTGAGCTGTCTCCCTATAAAAAACAGAGATACGTATCTCTACTGTATATGTAAAGAATAAACTATCTCTATACCTGAATATACAAGCTGAGCTATCCCTCTATATATGTTCTTGCTTGACCTGAAGAAGAGAGAACTCTCGAAAGCTTGTCCTATGACATAAATTTAGTCCAATAAAAAAGGTATCACCGAATACTGAAGAACTCATTTATTCTGCACTATCGCAACTGGACTAACACGGCTATGTTCTGCTTTATATATATATATATATATACAGTATATATATATATATACAAAAACTCTGCTAGAGTTTCTGTGACTGCCTGATGTATATCGTGGATTAAACAACTTTTCATTTTGAGTGTGCTGCGGATTTTATCTTTTTGTGTGTATATATATATATATATATATATATATATATATATATATATATATATATATATATATATATATATATATATATATATATATATATATATATATAGTGTTCGACAAACCTATACATTTGCTCGCCCCGGGCGAGTGGATTTAACCCCCGGGCGAGTAAATATTGGCCCAAGCAGCACACGTTTGGTACTAGGTGGCGAGTAGATTTTTTCATGTGGCAAGTAGATTTTTTTGGTGATTTGTCAACCACTGTATATATATATATATATATATATAGTGGTCGACAAATCACCCAAAAATCTACTCGCCGAACAAAAAAATCTATTCGCCACCTAGTCCCGCCCTGCTTTAAAAAATAAATAAATTGAATAAATTCCTAGTAAAAACAACTTTCGTTTATTGAAATAAGTTTATTTATTGTATTACATTATACTACAATTAGTCCTGGTTACGCGCTTGCATGCATGCACGTGCGTGCGTGTGTGTAAATGTCGGATTTACAAAAAAAAGCCAGATGTGAATGACTACTTTCCTGCACCCTTTACCAGTGTCTGGATGCCCCCGCTTCACAATATCTAAAGCAGCAATCCCACCTGGGATCTTACCTGATCCGCAGTCCCTCAATGTCCAGGTACCTCATTCCCACAATGTTATAAGTTGGAGGGGAGGCGTTCCCTACCTGTCTTCTGGGTTAGGGGGGATTCCGATGTCTCCCATTTGAAGCTTGAGAGGCAAATCTGGAAGAAAGCAGTATAGGTTATTTCGGAGTAGTATAGGACAGTTAAGATATATAGGGTAAATAAGATATCCAGATACAGAGAGGGGAGAGAGAGAGGGGAGAGAGACAGGGAGAAAGAGAGGGGAGAGAGACCTAGAGGGAGAGAGAGAGAGGGGAGAGAGACAGACAGAGAGAGAGAGAGAGGGGGGCAAGACAGAGGGGAGAGAGACAGAGAGGGGAGAGAGACAGAGACAGAGAGGGGAGAAAGACAGAGAGGGGCGAGGCAGAGAGAGGAGAGAGACAGAGGGGAGGGAGAAAGAGAGAGACAGGGGAGAGAGACGAGACAGGGGAGAGAGATGATACAGGGGAGAGAGACGAGACTGGGAAGACCAGAGAGAGGGGAGATGGGGGAGACCAGAGAGAGGGAAGATGGGGAGACCAGGGAGAGAGAGACAGGGGAGACCAGGGAGAGAGAGACGGGGTGACTGACTGGGGGGGGGTGACTGACTGACTGGGGGGGTGACTGACTGGGGGAGGGGTGACTGACTGACTGGGGGGGTGACTGACTGACTGGGGGGGAGACTGAATGACTGGGGGGGTGACTGACTGGGATACTGGTTGGGGAGGGGGTGACTGATTGGGGGGCACCTCTGGTGTCACACACACACACACTCCCATACACACACACACTCTCTCTCTCCACACACTGGGGGGGAGAGAGGAAAGGCCGCGACCAGCACCACCACCACCACGCTCCCTCCCGCCCATCTCCCGCTCTGTGGGACCGGGGGGAAGCGGGGACCTGGGGGGACATCCCTGCTCCCATCTCCCGCCCCGCGGTCGGACACAGGGAAAGGGGGGCACATCCCATCTCCCACCCCGCGGGCTGACACGGGGACCGGGGGAAAGCGGGGACCTGAGGGGACATCCCCGCTCCCACCTCCCGCCCCGCGGGCTGACACGGGGACCGGGGGGGAAAGCGGGGACCTGGGGGGACACAGCACCGGGATGGCTGGGGCTCGGCCCACCGCAGCCTCCTGGCCCAGGATAGCTACCTCGGCTCTGCAGGAGGGGGGGGTGCGTTGGTGTATGCGTGTGTGTCCCATCCCCATGTACCTGGTCCTGTTGCCGCTGACTCCGCCTCATGTCCTCTGCCTGATGTTGCCATCAGGAGCACTCTCCCCTCAGGCCCCGCAATACTCCTGGTGGCTCCTGCCTGACGGTGCCCCGCCCCTCCCACGCTCCTGTAGGATGAGGCTGAGGGGGGGGGGGGGCAGAGGGCTGACACTGCTCATGTGGCGCGCTGCTTTAGCTGCGCAGCCATTTTAAGTGCAGTTGGAGGAGGAGAATGCCAAAATGCTGCTCCTCCGAAACAACTCGCCAGGGGGTAAAATGCAGTCGCCCCGGGCGTCCACGGGACCGTATTTGTCGAAGACTGATATACATATATCTATAAAAACACAAAAAAAAACAGGCGCACTCATAGCGTATAAAAGTATAACAATAAATTTATGGAGTCAAGGATTTAAAAATACACACTCACAAACATAGCAGAATACAAAGCAGTTATGAGTGTAACTCAACCAGCCAGGCACGGGAACCAGATGATGGGTAGTTTCGGTGAAGTGTCCGGTCTAAATGGGCTACAGCAACCTCTGTAAGTGCCTCCGGAAATCAGCCAGACGCAGAAACCAGATGACGGATGACTTCAGTAAAATGTCCGGTATAGGTGAACTGTGGCAACCTTTGTAAGAGCCTCCGGACCAGGGGAGCACGAGGGACGCCGCTTTCCTCTCAATCAGGCGTCACACAGTGAGTTCTCGGCTCCAAATGCCGCGAGAACTCAGTGAGGTAACTGGATTCAACCGGAGAAAGTTCCCATGCACGCAATGAATGACCGGCTGAGATACACATCCAAAGAAAACAATAAAATGCTGTGTACAAAGGTAGTGAGTGATGAAAAAACAATTGAACAATATCACCTCCACATAGTAATCTCTACGCGTTTCGTCTCAGAGAGACTTCATCGGTATATGTTTCATTGGTTTGACCTGAAAGCCTGACTGTGCAATAACAATTGTTATTGAATTATTTTACAATGCATACTTATTCCAGGGGCTACTCCTACATTTTTCATTTGTATGCCAGTCTTCAGGGCATTTTCCCGTATCTCACAAAGTTTAGTCCACAGAACATTAAGAAATGACATATGTTCCGTTTAGGTTCTTGCTCAAGACCTTGATGAGGTGGGCAGGCTTGAATCATGTTTTGGTCAAAAGATGCAACCAAATGACTCCTTTGTCACACAGACGTACCTTGTAAATGTAAACATGACACTAGTATGGTATTTGAGCCCAAATTGGTAGGAGAGAAGGATTTGTTCTCTTGTTTTCCATATATATATATATATATATATATATATATACGTTATATATATATACACGTTAGGCCAATGGTTTTACCATCAGCAGTGACCCTTGTAAAGGGAGGAGGAGCGCGGTAATCCGTACAGTCTTCCACAATTGTTTGGCCAATTCTTTTCCTTGCTGCATACTCCATAAGGGCATTTTATGATCTTGTTAGTGATACTTTGCATCATAGGGGTAGGTTATCATCTCACCTGGTTCCAGCTTGGCTTAGTTTCCTAAAGAATGGCATTGTCTATATTTAAACACAAAGATCAGTCTCTCGTGAGACTGTCAAAAATTGCTAATGCTGACTATATTGCAAGTCATCACAGCGGGGTATTGGGAAAAGTTTTCAACTAGCAATAATCACGCCTCGGATTAACCTCATGGGCTATGATACTGCCACTGCGCAAAGTTAACTTTCTACTGGCTTAGTGAAACCACCAGCCCACAAGAAGCCCTCATTACAATGGTGGCTAGCCAAATGCAGGAGCTGGTTCAGTGCTATGGATTGTGGGAGTTAATATGGTAATTCAACTGTGAACTAGAAAGAATCTCTTGCAGTTCCACAAACAACCACTTGCAGTGTATCTGCATGCAAACGCTTCAGCCAGAGGTGTATTTGGGACCAAATACATGATATCTCCTCTCTCACCAGTGACCTGACTGTGAAATAACAATTATGATTGAATATTGCTATTTCAAACCTACTGGAAGTTGCTCGAAAACATGATCTCATATGAAAAAGAAATGTTTTCTCGCAGTGATATTCATGTCTAATGTGAAGGTCACACATTTAGACTTCAAAAAATAAAATCCATACAGATCAAATGAGCAACTTCAGTAGCTCAGGGACATGGCATGTACTTGCTTTTATATATGTAAATCTTCAGCACCCGGGTGGGTAACCCCCTCTTAACACCAACGAGATCATAGCAGATATACACACTCGTCATGCAGATAGTATGGACTCATTCATGGTAGGTTTGGTAGGGAAATATATCATCAACATGGTTAGTGAATTATGAACATTATTAGAACCACTTTCGACAAAACACGCAAGGTCTCTGTGGCGCAATTGGTTAGCGCGTTCGCCTGTTAACCGAAAGGTTGGTGGTTCAAGCCCACCCAGGGACGTCTGTTTTCCACCCGACAGCTCTTTTCTTCACTAGTTCTGCCCATGGAATCAAGTAGCCGGGAAAACCCCGAAAACATTCACATCCCTGATTATATTGTACCCACTTATCTCCTTCAAGACATTTAATGAGATTTTAAAATAGAATGTCTGCTGACTAATTGTCGTTTCATGCACTAAACAAAAGACTTCTTTTTCTATGCATCAGTGTTGGTATCTATTACGTGAAGTTGCTTGAGAAACGGGATGCCAGAACAAGAACTATATTAATACTGCTTTTGTTGTGGTGGAAATACAACTATTTGGTGATAGATGAATCCTAGTGAAGAGCACAGGATGATCTGCAAACCAAGATGTGATTGGTAACATCTGGGGACAATAGGTCGAGTGTGGTCATTGAGAGCGTACAATTATTTCCCACCTAAGATTGCCTCACATGTGATAGATATGTCAATTTATAGATAGAAAGATGCGTTAACAGTTAATAACTGCAATCCTGTGATAACACTCAGTACTCTAATGAACATAACATAACATGCAACATTCTAAGAATTCTGTTTCATATTCTAAATCAAAGAATCACTTGTTTGTATAGTGTCTGGTTTCTAATAGACCATATACAGTGTGAATCATTTTACAAAAACGTGTTTAAAAAATAAATTATATATATACATAATTTGGCAAATATTGTGGGATTTTTGCAGTTCTGTTTCATAAAAAGATCAAAATAAGTAACACAATTTTTTTTTGCAGAAGATGGTTTTGATCCATTGACCACATGTTAACAGAAGACTGTGTGCAAGTCCCTTATACTTGTTTTGTTTGGTGTTGGTAATAGACAATATACATAATTGTACAATGAAAAAACATTATATCAATATACATGTATGAAAAGTTTGGCAAATAAAGTGGCATATTTGTAGTTCTGTGGTCTAAAATGATAAAAAAAAATAGGTAAATAACAGAAGAGAGTGCGAATAGCCGAGCTGTTAGGAACACTGTACTGTCAGTAGGTTTCTATGCCTCTGTGCCCTAGAAAAGCATTAGAAAGTCTTATAGCTCAGTGGTTATGCTCCAGGCCATTAGTACAGGAGAGCTGGGTTCGATTCCTGGCTGGGATGTTCATTTTTTTCCATTTTATTTCCTACTGAGTGCGAATAGCCGTGCGGCTATTTGCACTCAACTGAACTGAGTGCGAATAGCCGAGCTGTTAGGAACACTGTACTGTCAGTAGGTTTCTATGCCTCTGTGCCCTAGAAAAGCATTAGAAAGTCTTATAGCTCAGTGGTTATGCTCCAGGCCATTAGTACAGGAGAGCTGGGTTCGATTCCTGGCTGGGATGTTCATTTTTTTCCATTTTATTTCCTACTGAGTGCGAATAGCCGTGCGGCTATTTGCACTCAACTGAACTGAGTGCGAATAGCCGAGCTGTTAGGAACACTGTACTGTCAGTAGGTTTCTATGCCTCTGTGCCCTAGAAAAGCAGTAGAAAGTCTTATAGCTCAGTGGTTATGCTCCAGGCCATTAGTATGGGAAACCTGGGTTCGATTCCTGGCTGGGATGTTCATTTGTTTCCATTTTATTTCCTACTGAGTGCGAATAGCCTTGCGGCTATTTGCACTCAACTGAACTGAGTGCGAATTTATTTATTTATTTATAAAATATTTTACCAGGAAGTAATACATTGAGAGTTACCTCAGTTAAGTTCTACTAGCTCGGCTAGTCACACTCAGTTAAGTTCTACTGAGTGCAAATAGCCGCACGGCTATTCGCACTCAGTAGAAAATAAAATGGAAAAAATAAACATCCCTGCCAGGAATGGAACCCTGGTCCACTATGCGAATGGCCTGCTGCATAACCACTGAGCTATAAGACTTTCTGATTTTTTCCTGGTGAATAAAGGCATAGAAACCTGTTCATAACAGCTTGGCTATTCACACTCAGTTAAGTTCTACTGAGTGCGAATAGCCGTAAGGGGACAAGGGTTCGATTCCAGGCTGGGATGTTTACTGAGTGCGAATAGCCGTGCGGCTATTTGCACTCAACTGTGAATATCCACTGCCGTTTTTTTGTTTGTGTGTTTTATATATATATATATATATATATATATATATATATATATATATATATATATATATATATATATATATATATATATATATATATATATATATATATATATATATATATATATATATATATATATATTAAATAAATATTGTGCTTAAATCTAGTTGTCAATAGGATAATGATCCAAACTGATGTCTTATCCTATCCAGGTTTCATGTGTTTATCCTAATCCAGAACCAGTTATACCTACAGTACCAACTAGTCACATGTGACCACAATTGGCTATTACTGACCAGCTAGTAGGAATACAAAATGATTTGGATAGTACTGTAGTGATCTGGAACTGTAGGTTGTATTCAAATGATCTGAAGAAAAAGCTACAAAGCTTGAGCTGATAAGGGTCTTGACCTTTACAGTGACCCTTTGTAAACCTCACTGCATTTCTAAATGCATTATACATCCTGTAATATAAATGCATTAGAGTAGCTTCAACTTGATCCATTGGTCCAGTAGTTATTACCAGACCCAATAGTCTTGCATGTACTTAAAGCTGCAGTTCAGTCAATATCCTGCGTGTGTGTTTTTTTAATAAATCAGTTCTGACGTAAGAGAAAATACTTTTAGCATTTTCTGTTTTTAAAAAAACAACTTTGAAAGACCAATTTTCTTGTATTCTATTTTAACAGCCATTTGCTAAGGCACTGCCCCTTCATGTCCTGTCACAAGCCCTGGCACACCCCTTTGTCGGCCCTGCCCTCCCTCTAGCACATGTCAGTGCAGGAATGCTCATGAATATTCATGAGCTTCCACTGAGACAGAAGCAGAAGAAAAACATATGCCAGGTCTAATTATGTCACCAAATTTCGCCTATCAATACATGGAGAACGAATTGACCTGCAGCTATACAGTTCTTTAGGTAATTAGAGATTGCACACATGAAACTATTGAAGTAAAAAAATAAATTAAAAAAAAGACTGAACTGCAGCTTTAAATGGTTATCGGGACACTGGTCATGCATTCTTGATGAGGGGATGTTCTATTTGCTGTACTGTGATCTACTCTAGCATTATGGTGACTTGGCTGGAGTTAGCTGGCAGATATGGATTTCTATTAGGGGTAGATATGCAGCACTATTTAAACACCATGATCTCCTGGTTCTTAAATTGAAGGACTAGAAGATTCTCTGATATTGATTGACCATAGTGATCTAGTGATTCTTAAATGCACCTTCAAGGAGTCCTAGTCATGCACTTGGGATAACAAATGATTTGTTCATTTAGTGTATTGTCAGGGTTTATTTTATTTTATTACTGATGTCAAACCCATACATGTCACCTATAACAAGAATAAGAACTGTAGATGTAACTAAATCATCCAAAGAACCTGTCAGATATGGTGAAAGCCCAGAGGGTTTTCTCTGTATGATCAGGAGCAGCATAACTCCATAGCAAATAGCACAGCCCTTCTCCCTCACCCTCTCCCCCTTTTTTACTAGATGTTTGAAAGGACTATATAGAGAACTTTCAGGTCTACATTCCAACATTTGATAGGGACTCTGAAAATGGGATTTGCAGGAGAATAACTTCACTAACTACTGCACATGTGTCCTGCATAAGTCCGTACTAGAAGTTGTCTATGCTACATAAGACAAACTGTTGGGAATGCAAATTCTTGGATCACTGGTGATATTGCCTGTTTAGGACTTGTTGTCATTGTCCTCCCTGCAGATGACTCCAGACTGGCTTGTATACAACACAAATCTGACCTATAGCCCAACCCCTTCAAGGAACTCTCCCATCATCAGGACCAACCCAGCTGTGGTTCTCATCCAGTGCTATTACCCCAGGTGAGTATTTGATAAACAGTTGGAGCACAATTGACATTTAATAATTGCCATATACTAAATTACTACCAAGGTAATTGTTCTTAACACACATTGGAATTATGAAATTATTGGGGTGAGTTTAATCTACTGTAAAATACAGTATCTGACTTGGAGATAAAGCACTCCAATCTGTTTCTATCAGAAGTTTCAGACTTTGATGTACTGTAGTCCTGCTGATTAAAAATAAATGAAGCCCCAAGCTGGTTTACGTGGCTGGTGATTCTTTGGTTTTTCTTTGCAGATACGACAATGTGAGCAGCAAGCCAATCAAACCAACATGGGTTCCCTTTAGTTCTACAGTGTCTGTGGAAGAAAAGCTGTCCTTCTCTTTGTTCCTAATGACTGGTAAGTGCATGACCTTTTTGTAAGGGTAGGGGTCTGAATTTTCCTTAACCCTTTCTATCACCTTGTAGATGACTGGAGCTCTCAAAGAACCTCCACCGTGTTCCAGCTGGGTGACATCTTCCATATAGAAGCTTCTGTTGACACTGGGAACCATGTGCCTATGACCATCTATGTTGACAGCTGTGTGGCCACATTGTCTCCTGATGTAAACTCCAACCCCGGTTATGAGATTATTGCACTGAATGGGTATGGCATTATTTGCAGCATTCCTAATCTGACTAGTATTTATCCCATGACTTTCAAGAATGACCATTTCTTTAATCCACAGGTGCCTGCTGGATGGGAAACTGGAGGATTCCTCCTCTGCTTTTATATCCCCGAGGCCTCAACCAGACAAGCTTCAGTTCATGATCGATGCCTTCAGGTTTACTGGGATAGATGCCTCCATGGTGAGAATTCTCCTTGCACTTTCATATAGGCAGCACCTTCTGGGGGATACTGCTGGCATGTGAACACAATGTGCTTCTTCCTAGATCTACATCACATGTCATCTGAGAGCAGCTGCAGCCACTCAGGCACCAAACTCTCTTAACAAGGCTTGTTCCTTCAGTAAAAGCAGCAACATGTGAGTATTTGAGACCAAGTCACAAACTGACTGGCTATCTAAATATTATGATGCATTGGAAGAGCAGCACACAAGGATTGTTCCGACTAGAACCATGCAGTCGTAATCCTGTTGGGCCATCAGACGTCTAACAACTTTTGTAGATTTGCTGTCCCTGTCATGTTCCAGCAGCTCTGAAGGTAAGAGACTCTCTCTGGCTTGTCAAATCCCCTGGATGGTGTAGATGCCTGAATGTGTCTACAGTGTGAGGGGGAATACTATAGGACCTTATTCTGTCATCCAGGGATGTTGGACAGGACATTTAACACTGTCCAGGCCACTTCATGACTGAATATGGTTATATGGTATTCCACTTCATAATGGACCCATATTTGGCATCTATGTCATCCAGGGGTTGGAGACCAGAGACTACTTGTTCCCTTCAGAGCTGCTGGGGACTGAAGCTGTGTTCATGGCTCATACATGAGGTTAGTATTTGCCCGTCAAAGGATTAATGTCGCTGGGTTCCCATTCAGAAGCATGAACACCCACAGCGTTAATCCTCCCTGATCTTCTTACATCTGTATCTTATCTGTATAGCACTGTCCATATACATGGCACTTAACAGCAGTAATACACGACAATGACCGGAATAAGTACTTCGTACATAAAAGTAACATTGGTAAATGACGTTCCTGACCATAAGCGCTTATCTTGGTGGTAAAAAAACAAACCTTGGTGACCAGAAGGAGGGTACAGTATATAATATAAACTTACTATCTTTCTTTAATTGATGTATAATTTAAAGCAAAGGTGATTTTACATATTAAGGAACCTACATACCAAGACATTATAATGTTGGTGCTAACGCATGTACATGAAGGGAGACAGAAAGAAAATGGAGGAGTACAGGTTGAGGGGTAGATAGAATATAGTAGACTTGGTTCAGGTATATTAATCCCTTAAACGATGGGCATAATGGTATTGTAGTGTTTAATATAATAGACGCTTACACGGCCTTGTGCAAATGATGTCGCATCAAGGTTTCTTTGAATTTTCCCTTCTCTTGTATCTTCTTTCTCCGTCTGTTCACTCCTGTTTCCCGTTCTTTGGTGCAGTGTAACCCTCGGAATAAACAAATTAATAGGTTGAAACAGTGGGAAGCGGTAAAACAGACGAAACGCAGGTTCTGATATTAAAGCAGAAAAGACGGCAAACGCTCACACGGACAAGTGAGTGCAGTCTTTTTGGGGGAGGTGTCTTTATCCCCTGCAAACAAAGAGGTCCTTCAAAGGGGAACGCTTCACTTGTACTGAACATACAGTGGGCAATGAGGGTTGAAGATAAGGGGGGGGATACTATTAGTCACACGGCCAAGTGGAGTGCACACTTGGATTGTTTCCTTTGGTGCTCCTCTTGCAGACACTGATCAATCCTCCAAGGTTAATAGATTCCTGCCACAAAGTAGTGTGGGCAAAAATGAATCTCCTTACACTCGTTTAAAAGTCCATGGTCTTTATTAAACACAATACTGATAAAATAAAAATGAAGAAACAGTGCATAGAACAAAAAGGGGTTCCAAGCACTGGAAACAGTCAGTCCTTTAGGAAATAGTACAGGGCGCGTGGTGTGCAACTCGCTGTCTCCGCGTCCGGATACAGTGTTGTGCGTCCGTTGTCCCAATCGACGGTGGCCGCAAAAGGTTCAAAACACTAGGGGGTTTCAAGCTACGCATTTCGCCCTTTCTTGGGCTTCCTCAGGCTCCGGACTACGTGTTTTCAGTGCTTGGAACCCCTTTTTGTTCTATGCACTGTTTTTTCATTTTTATTTTATCAGTATTGTGTTTAATAAAGACCATGGACTTTTAAACGAGTGTAAGGAGATTCATTTTTGCCCACACTACTTTGTGGCAGGAATCTATTAACCTTGGAGGATTGATCAGCGTCTGCAAGAGGAGCACCAAAGAAAACAATCCAAGTGTGCACTCGCACTTGGCCGTGTGAGTAATAGTATCCCCCCTTATCTTCAACCCTCAATGCCCACTGTATGTTCAGTACAAGTGAAGGGTTCCCCTTTGAAGGACCTCTTTGTTTGCAGGGGATAAAGATACACTAAAGAAACTAATCCAAGTGTGTATTCACACTTGGCCGTGTGAGTAATAGTATCCCCCCTTATTTTCAATTTTTACTGCCCACTGGGAGTTCAGTACAAGTGAAGGGTTCCCTTTTGAAGGACCTCTTTGTTTGCAGGGGATAAAGACACCTCTCCCAAGACTGCACTCACACTTGTCCTTGTGAGTGTTTGCAGTCTTTTCTGCTTTAATATCAGAACCTGCGTTTCGTCTGTTTTACCGCGTCCCACTGTTTCAACCTATTAATTTGTTTATTCCAAGGGTTACACTGCACCAAAGAACGGGAAACAGGAGTGAACAGACGGAGAAAGAAGAAAGAAACAAGACAAGGGAAAATTCAAAGAAACCTTGATGCGACAGCATTTGCACAAGGCCGTGTAAGTGTCTATTATATTGCACACTGTCACGGGGACGCGCTTAATAACACATTTATATTTTGTGGGTCCTGATTGAGCAGAACAGGTTGAGCAAAATAAACTGAGATTTATTCCCTTGATAGGCAAACACACGACAACTGCAGAATAACTTAATAATTACACTCACGGGTAGAGAAACAGAGGATAATGTCCAGAAAGGTGCCAAAGCAGCAGAAGATTGTCCTTTAAAATGTAGTCCATTTGCAAATTGCCAAATACATAGCCCCAGTCCAATCCTTCTGTGAATGTGCAAAGTCCTTTCTGGTTCTCTGGGATTTGCTGGATACCCAGGGCTAACGAAATCCTGAAGCAGGGCAAGTTTCCTTGTTGCGATGTTTTTAACCCCTTGCGTTCTGGAATCGTAGCCGCTGTACTTAGGTCTTATCCACTTGAAGAAATCAGGTTACAGCAACAACGCAGGAATGAGGGGTACAGGCCTTTTTAAGGATAAGGGCCTGTGGGGTTTACATTAGCCTCATCCCATTGGCAACGAATTATCTTGATCCTATCAGAACCTGCCATGTCACAGGGGCAAATCCTACAGCCAGCTCAGGTAACTCTGAGCATGCTCAGTGAGCAGCTTGGTAGCACTGCTAAGTAAAAAGGGCCCACTCATTTCTGGGGACGCAATGTCTGAAGTTTGGGTCCCGAGGTGTGAAATATCCAGGAGGAGTAACAGGATCTGCTACTCATAAACATCCTGATTAAGTGACACTTTACGAATCTGGGGTCTTTCATCCCAACAGGGGGCTCCTGTATGCATAACATTTGTTCCTACTGCTTCACAAAGGCAGGCAGACAAAAAAATAGCATCTGGCCGGTACATTTTAAAACAGTAACAGAAAGGCACTTCACTGCAGGTAGAGATTAGCCTGCAAAATGGGGACAGCCATGCATATAGAATTAACCCCTTCATCCCCAACGCGAAATAGGGGTAACCAGCTGAGCCCACTGCCTTTAGTAATGCGCTGATTACCCCCATTTTCGCCACATCTCCCCCACTCAAAGCCCAAGGTTTGCCCTGGCCACCTCCTCTGGTGGTTGGGCTGACCTGAGGGTTTTTGACGTCATTAGGTCTTGGGGATTGTCCTGCCGGGAGAGGCCATCAGCGTTCCCATGCTCACTGCCTTTCTTGTGCTGAATGGTGAAGTCACATTCTTGCAAGGCCAGGTTCCAGCGCAAGAGCTTGGCATTCTCTCCCGACATCCTCTGCAACCAACTTAGGGGGTTATGGTCAATGATAACAGTGAAGTGTCTGCCATACCGAGAGGGCTGTAGCTTTTTTAGCGCCCATACTATGGCCAGACACTCCTTCTCAATAGTGGCATATGCTCCTTCTCTGGGCAGCCGCTTGCGGCCCAGAAACATAATTGGAGGTTCCCTGACCTCCTCCCCCACCTGGCTGAGCACAGCACCAATGCCAAAGTCTGAGGCATCAGTCTGCTCCAGAAACTTTTTGGAATAATCTGGAGCGGCCAGTATAGGAGCGCCGGCTAGGGCAGTCTTCAAAGCCTGAAATGCATCTTCACAGGCAGGAGACCAGACTACCAGCACAGACTGTCGCTTCTGGGTCAAGTCAGTCAGGGGTTTGGCAATGGCACTATACTGGGGAACAGACTTCCTATAGTAGCCTGCAGTGCCTAGAAACGCCATGCCCTGCTTCTTGGTTTTGGGAGTGGGCCACTGTACTACTGCCTCTACCCTAACTGGTTCTGGCTTGAGGAGCCCTCCACCCACACTATGCCCTAGGTATAAGACTTCAGCCATCCCTACTAAGCACTTGGTGGGTTTTAAGGTGAGACCTGCCTCCCTATTCCTGGCTAGCACCGCAGCTACATGAAGTAAGTGTGATTCCCAGAAGTTACTAAACACAGCAATATCATCCAGATAAGCCCTTGCAAACCCTTGCATGCCCTCTAGCAAACGATTGACCAGGCGTTGGAAGGTAGCCGGTGCATTCTTCATCCCAAATGGCATCACTAAGAACTCATAGAGGCCACTTGGGGTGATGAAAGCCGACTTCTCCCTAGCCTCCTGGGTCAAAGGGATCAGCCAGTACCCTTTACTGTGATCCCTGGTGGTCAGATACCTTGCCCCCGCGAGTTCATCCAGCAACTCATCCATGCGGGGCATGGGGTAGGCATCTGAGACCATGCCCGCATTGAGCTGCCGGTAGTCCACACAGAACCGGGTGGTCCCATGCTTCTTAGGCACTAGGACTACCGGACAAGCCCAAGGGCTCTGGGATGGTACAATTACCCCTAGGGCCAGCATCTCCTCCATCTCCCTCTCTATACTGCCCTTCACCTCTGCTGACACTCTATAAGCGTGCTTATGCAGAGGTCTCAGATCCCCTGTAAGCACTGGGTGCTCAGTGATGTGTGTCCTCCCTGGCTTGTCCGTGAACAGAGCCCTATACTGCTCTAGCATAGCCCTGGCATCTGCTCTCTGCCTGACACTCAGCTGAGACCCTATCTCAACCTGCTCTATGGTACCTCCCTGCCTAGCCTCCCCTAGGAGATCTGGCAGAGCTATGTCCTCCTTGAGCATATGGATGTGATAGACTTTGGTCCTCCCTGTCTCCCTAATCCTGGCTAGCACTGCTGCTACCTGTCCTGGAGACAAACCACAGATCTGCCTGAAGCCAACTATCCTCTCCCTGTATGTCCCCACATACCTCTGCACTCTCTCTAGTGCCCTCCTGACCAGGCGGTGGGAGGTAGCCAGAGCATTCCTCATCCTGAATGGCACCCTGAAAAACTCACAGAGGCCATTCTGAAGGCTGAAGACTGACCCCCCCTTTGCCTTCCTCTCTACACTGTCTGCCACCTCTGCTGATACTCCATAGATATTCTTATGCAGAGGATGCAGATCACCTGGGAGCACAGGCTGATCTGTACTATGTGCCCTGCCCAGCTTGTCTGAGAACAGGACCCTAGGCTGCTCTACCCTAGCCCCGGCTTCTGCCCCTGCCTGCCTACCTCCCAGGGCCCCTAGCTCAACTAGGACCCCCCTAGGAAACCATATCCTACCTAAGAGGCCTGGCACTGCCTGAGCTACTTCCTGAAACATGTTCCCCATTCCTGGTAACAGGTTCAGGAGCATCTGCACATAATCACCCGCTTTACCCTCTGGCTGGCAGGCGTCCCAGGGGTGGCCAAAGTCTGCCACTGCCCCTGCTGCCTCCGGCCAGAGGTAAGGCTGCAACAGCTGGGTTCTCATGTGAGTGACCCCCTGATGCCCCACTAGTGTACTGGGGAAGGCTACCTGCAACACTTGCTGCCGACCCTCCCGGGGTCCCACTAACAGTCTTCTACCTGTCCAGCCCCTGGCTAACCCGGTAGAACCTGGCTCCCTACCCCAGAGCCCGCGGTGCCACAGCCTGTGGTCTGACCCCCCGCTTTCCCAGGACTCGGACGCCCGCAGTCCCATACCTTCTAAGCTGGGGTCAGCTTTCACCGCATCCCTATCTGCTGTCCCTAATTCTAACCCCCCACCCTTAGTCTCTAAGTCAGGGGTAACAGGAACAGGTAAAGGGAACAGTAAGTCAGTCACTGGTCGCGACTCAGTAGTCTGGCTTACCTGTCTGGTCTCCGCAGAGGCCACTGGAACCGTTGGTCCCAAATGCAGGGGGACAGAGGTTGATTCTGCTGTGATTCCTGATGACAGGCTCTTAGGAATCGCCGCAACAGCAGGCAATTCCCCAGCAACCACACAGATCACAGGCTCCGGGTTATTGCTAAGGCGCACCTCAGCAGTTTCCCTGGACAAAACCCCCACCTCCCTCATGCCATGATTGGCACCCCCATCCAAAATGATCTGGGCACCCTGTAAGGACCGCAGCCCTCCATCAGGCATGGTTCTTTGCATCCCGGTGCCCGGGAGCAAATCTTCTGGCTGCCCCAGAATAACAGCAGCACCCAAATCTGGCAAGCTCCCTGCTTGCCGGTCACCAAAGGTAACCCTCCGTGGGTGCCTGCTCAGGACATCAGCAGGCTGCATCTCGACTGATGCACTTGGACATCCTTTGTTCACTGCTGCTGGCTCTGAGGTGACAAAAGCAGCATCTGCCTGGGACATCCCTCTTGGTTGTGGATCCCTGGCTGTGCTCTGTTCCTCTGTGTGGGCCAGCCCAAGCTGGGTTACTGGCCCTGCAGCTTGTGAACGTTGCCCCTGATGGGGTCCCCCAGACCGCTCACGGTCCGGGCAATGTGGCCGGATGTGGCCCACCTTGTGGCAATGATAGCACCGTCTCTCAAGCTTGAACTCCCCAGTATAGGACGTGTCACTGCCCACTGTATGTTTGGGAGTCCGCTGAGGTGCAGACTGGTCCCCCCTAGCCGGAATGGCTGCCTCTCTGGGGACTGCTGCGTGGCTCACCAAGGCTCTGCTGGTTACATCTTCATTTGCTGGCTCTGCGGCTTCCACAGCAGTTACTCTGGGAACGTCCTGTTCCCCGCTGACAAGGTGGGAGTGAGGGGGCCTTCCAAGCGCTGTCGACAGGAGCTCGAGTCGCTGTTCATAGCTAAGCCCTTCTCCCCAGACAGTGAGGAGTGCAATGAGTCCAGAGGTAGCAAGTCCGGCCGCCGCAGCGACTGATCCATCTGCACCCCCTGGCACAACGCCACCCTCTTCCAGGCGGTCACTGACATCCTTCGCTCCGGGCTGAGTACTGTCTGCTGGCGGGGCCATCCTGTCCTCATATTCTTCTAAATCCTCCTCTAGCTGACTCTTGGAACGACCGTCTGTCGTGAACCCGTACCCCACACATCTCTCCACTATCTGCGCCCGGTTCCAGGTACAAAACCTTCCTGAGCGTGGACTCATGGTGCCACTGGGGTATAGGTCCAGAGACCAGTGAATTATCTCGTGCTTCTTTGGAAGTGTGTGTAAGTTGCCACTTGTCTGAGGAGCTTGCAATCTACAAGGTCCTCACTATATTACAGAACACTGCAATATAGGCTCAATCAGTATCTCACCAGCTGCCACCAGTTTTAAACGCCTGTCACGGGGACGCGCTTAATAACACATTTATATTTTGTGGGTCCTGATTGAGCAGAACAGGTTGAGCAAAATAAACTGAGATTTATTCCCTTGATAGGCAAACACACGACAACTGCAGAATAACTTAATAATTACACTCACGGGTAGAGAAACAGAGGATAATGTCCAGAAAGGTGCCAAAGCAGCAGAAGATTGTCCTTTAAAATGTAGTCCATTTGCAAATTGCCAAATACATAGCCCCAGTCCAATCCTTCTGTGAATGTGCAAAGTCCTTTCTGGTTCTCTGGGATTTGCTGGATACCCAGGGCTAACGAAATCCTGAAGCAGGGCAAGTTTCCTTGTTGCGATGTTTTTAACCCCTTGCGTTCTGGAATCGTAGCCGCTGTACTTAGGTCTTATCCACTTGAAGAAATCAGGTTACAGCAACAACGCAGGAATGAGGGGTACAGGCCTTTTTAAGGATAAGGGCCTGTGGGGTTTACATTAGCCTCATCCCATTGGCAACGAATTATCTTGATCCTATCAGAACCTGCCATGTCACAGGGGCAAATCCTACAGCCAGCTCAGGTAACTCTGAGCATGCTCAGTGAGCAGCTTGGTAGCACTGCTAAGTAAAAAGGGCCCACTCATTTCTGGGGACGCAATGTCTGAAGTTTGGGTCCCGAGGTGTGAAATATCCAGGAGGAGTAACAGGATCTGCTACTCATAAACATCCTGATTAAGTGACACTTTACGAATCTGGGGTCTTTCATCCCAACAGGGGGCTCCTGTATGCATAACATTTGTTCCTACTGCTTCACAAAGGCAGGCAGACAAAAAAATAGCATCTGGCCGGTACATTTTAAAACAGTAACAGAAAGGCACTTCACTGCAGGTAGAGATTAGCCTGCAAAATGGGGACAGCCATGCATATAGAATTAACCCCTTCATCCCCAACGCGAAATAGGGGTAACCAGCTGAGCCCACTGCCTTTATTAATGCGCTGATTACCCCCATTTTCGCCACACACACTACAATACCATTACGCCCATCGTTTAAGGGATTAATATACCTGAACAAAGTCTGCTATATTCTATCTACCCCTCAACCTGTGCTCTCTGTTTTCTTTCTGTATCCCTACTTCACTAAGGATCCTGGATAGATCCTTTTGGGGTTTCATAGTCACAGGAAGAGACAAAGAAGCAGAGGGAGACCTTATGAACTTCTACGGTTGACATTTTATCTGTTTATATTTCCCCACCCACATCATATTTAAAGGTAGCGCCTGGGTTTATCCTACGCATGTACATGAAGGTCACTATGGGACTTCCTACATCGCTCATTGCATCATGCTGAATGCCGGAGCCAGTTTAAATGAAGTAAATATAAATTGGTATAATATTTATAATGGCCATTGTTCTGTCCCAGGCTCACTGTGGCTGAGTTGAAACAGGCAGCTAAACTCATCCCTTATCTGCACAGTCATTCCTTCAAGCTTCTGTAAACTTTTTTTTTGTTAGGTTTTAATTCATTATAAAAAAACAAACAAAAAGGGGGAAATCTTGAAGGTTGCTGAATTATAGAAGGTGAAACGACAACTTTTCTGGGAAATCGGTGGTGTGACTACACACTGGCTGCTGGTTTGAAAAGGAAGTGTGCTTGCCTATGAAAGCAGGGAAGGGACAGGGACTGTACCAAGTAGCAAGGGGAGGAGATGCAGTCCAACTCATTGGAGAAAAGGGGGGGCTGCCAACGCAACAGGCTTAGGAAGTTGCATGGTAAAAACTAAGGCTATGGGAACTGCAGCCAGGCAAAGAGCCCATACAGGGAACAGAGCGGCCATACTACTGAAAATGTTACCCTGCTGTACAGTATATACTGCAGCACATTGTTGGTTGATTATTGTAGCAACTTAGACTTCAATTTACGGTAAAAACCTCCAACAGGGGAGAGCTGAGACTAGTTTCCCAGAGGCTGTGGTGGGGGCTGGCCATTGCAAGTTGGGCCTAACTTCTGCATCCAGCTGCCATGCCTCTGGTTGCCACTGCGAGACCTTGGCTTTCCCCAGCTGCTGCCTGCCTCATCCCACACTTGGCCTGTGTCAGAAGCTGGATGTGCCCAGAAGTCCAGCTTCTGATGTTGGAAGATGCAGGGAGTGGTGGTGTCACCTGGAGGTAACTGTATCAGGGGTATGTAGTGGTGTCTATGTGGGGGGAATTCTGTGTGGACAGAGGGGGGGGGGGTTAATGAGCGATATGAGAGGGGGTCGATGAGACTGAGGGGAGAGACTGAATGAGGGGGAAGACAAATACCTGTGTGAAACGGGGGGGCAGGTTGACACTAATTCTGGGAAATCTGTTGGCGGCCCTGCTCCCCAACTGGAACCAAGAGGGTTCTGGTTAAATATATTGGTGGAAACCAATGGGATGTGCAAAACTCTAGTGTAATTAGTATGTACTTTAAAAAAAACAGGACTTTCAGTCTGCCATGATGGAAGTGCAATATAATTGGTGCATTCATTTGACACGATTCCATTCATAACGCTTGATCGTCGGTACACCTGCCTAGAAGTGAAAACTGTGGTTCAGTGCCAATTGCTTCTACTGTATATCTCTACACAGTTGGTCCCCTGTGGAAGGTCCCAGTAACACATGTAGCTGTTGTGAAACGGGAAACTGTGCAGCAACCGCAGGACAGAGCAGAAGAAATAACCCTCCACAGAATAGAAGACCTTGGAGAAGAGAAGCGGCACTCGGTGAGTGACCTTGTATTCTGCTTCAGACTTTAACTGCCGGCTATGGATAAGATGGAGGGACATGCTGTGATATCAGGGCAGAAGATTATGGTGGTACGAATGGGATGACTTATCCACTGTTTCAAATGGGCACATGATCTGTGTGCTTCTTTAGTGGCCAACTACCAGTCATTGGTTGTAATGTGTACATTTAGCCAGTGGTTATTTTAAATGCAAGCGCACTCATGGGTTCAATCTGTCTTGAGGTAGCAGAATAGTGTTTATCAAACTGCAGATTATGCTGGTGTTACCCAGTTAACTTTTCTTGGGGTTGAGGAGGAGCGCAGGATAAGTTGGTGATATGTAAAAAATAAAAGTGTATATATAGTGCAGATGGTAAATCACTGCTATAGAAATAATCAGTATAGGAAATGAACTCACAAGAATCGTAGAATGTTACTGCATGTCAGAGATCCATCTCTCTCTGACTGGAGCCCTTTGTGTATCTGGGGTCAGGATGCCTCTCAGTGGAGTGGATGATATGTAAATGAAAAAAACCACAAATAGTGTATACTGTATAAACCATAAATATGTATTAATCACAAATGTTCAGGAAACTCACATTTTCCATGAATAAGATGGGTGCTGGAGAGAACCGCCGATAGAAGTGTGGTAGAATGTGAAGCTGCTGCCCGGTGCTTCACTTTGACTTGCACCTCACAGTGTTCCGCATCAGTCTGCCGTCACGTCACTTCCGGTTTCGCGTCACAGGTGAGGGCGGGAAGCTGCCATTTTCCTATTGAGCGATATGTACTTACTCGCAAGCTTGCTCCTCCCCACTTTCCAAGTTGGCAGATGCCCACTCACAGAAATCCAGGCGACTCGGAAGCACAGGAACCAATCCACAGGACACACTTTAAGTACACTCGCGAGTAAGTACATATCGCTGGAATTATTGTTTGGAATTATAGCTTCATTCCACATAAATTTTTGGTTCATAGATGTGTTCAGCGCTTTCAGAACATCTCTGGTAAAGGAAATACCCATATATTTAAAGACTGGGAAATAAAACTTACTGAAGCTTTTGACACTGTCATATTCACCAGATGTAATATCCATTGGTTCTACCAACCATTCTCATACAGTAACTGGACTAAACTATTTCTGTGTTTGTTACAGGCCCAGACTCTGAGCAAGCATTTGCCACTCTGGGCCCCCTGCTTGTCGTCGGCCCCCCTCACAACAAGGCATCTGCAACAAGGCAGGAGTCCAAGCAGATGGCTGAGATTTGGATGTTGGTGGCAGTGGGTGTTTTGTGTCTTGTTGTAATTTCTACTTGCATTATTGTGACTGTATCACGTATCTCTAAGAGGAGAGTGTTTCTGCAGACTGTGCAGAAATAAAGCTTTTCAAAGTATTACGGTGCCTGGTAATTGTTTTCCAACTCTTGCTATTAATGAATCTCCCTGATTCTTGTTCCTAAACATACTTTTTCTATGGTCCATGAATCTCCTCGTTATCCCAGTAAGTCAGTGGATGTGAGATTTACTCCTGAATCTCTGCCCTTTCCTGTCACTCTACAATAAAATTTCACATGATTTCCCAACTTGACAATTGCAAAAAAAATGTATTTGGCCTTTCTGTCTCCCAACTTCACTATTCAATGTGTATGTTACAGATTAAATTCCCAAGTTTCTATAATGTGGGGAGCAGCCAACTCAAAGGGGCCCCGTTTGAAACCATTTATTTTTAAAGGAGAGGAGTATTTTCAAATGTAATGGTCACTATTTCAATGGGGTTTACCCACTCCAGGGCCACCATTATGATCAGTCAATACATGTTGCGTTTTGAGTGGGTAAAAAGCCATACAATTCCAGTGAGTTGGACCATGTCACCTATTTATAAACGTGCTTTCAATCTTGAGCATAGGGAAGGCCTTGCTAACTCAAAATGATGCACGGATTGATGTATGATCTTGAGCTGTTGGCTACACTTGTATTAAGATCTTCATTGGATAAATCTAGGAAATTAAATCCCTGTAGTCTAAAGTAATTTAAATAGAAATAAAGGACTTCAGCCCACATGTGCTTGACCATGATGTGCCCATAGCCCCTATTCTAAGACTAGAGGATACTTTATACTGTTGGGTCCTTTCTGATGCGTTATGGCTAGTAGGGAACTAGCGGGTGTATGGAAATGCAGAGCCGTAGAGTGGTATTGCCTGAATATTTATGAAACTGTATTTTGGTAACTGGGGGTAAGGCTAGAAGGGGTTTGGGAAAGCCTTATGAAGGGCTACCACTCTGTGACAAAGGGCAACAGCAGGTCCAAACATGAGACAGGACATGGTTTAAAACTTCACCAATGCTTTGGTATGCATATCTTGCCATGACCTTCTCTGAAGACTGCTTTGGTCAAAACAATA
Source organism: Ascaphus truei (assembly GCF_040206685.1). Lineage (NCBI taxonomy): Eukaryota > Metazoa > Chordata > Amphibia > Anura > Ascaphidae > Ascaphus > Ascaphus truei. The sequence continues at coordinate 94,592 of NW_027456953.1, forward strand.
CAGCACACTTATGTAGCCCTCTTTCCCTCTAGCATGAAGGGACTACTGGTGCAGGCAATACCTGTAGGCTCACAGAGAGCTGAGCCTCCGCCACTGGGAGCCTGGGTTAACAAATATATAAAGTGGCAGTGCCTCCACCTGCACAGGATCCCAATTATGAGAACCCCAAACAGGAACCAAATAATAACAGCTCACAGAATATGATATATATATATATATATATCTGTATGCTCATCTGCAGGTCTGCAACCCCGCCTTTCCCCATTATCACCCATCACTTCCACTGCAGCAAGGGATTCTGGGAAATGACATGCAAATGAGCACACAGTGTCACTTTTTGCCTCAAAAACCATTTTTAACATGGTTCCCTAGAGGCTTAAGCTTGCTGCATGGTCACAGCTTTGAGCACAGCCAGGGTTAAGGTGCATACCCATAAAACCACCCACAGACAGCTGTTTCGACCTTTATGGGTCTCATCAGTGTGGGGTTGATTTTAACTGGGTATGCAAAGAGGCTATGGGATAGGCTATACCATAATACTGAGTTAAGTTATGGTGAGTAAAAAAAGTGACCAAGTGACAAACTCTCCACAGTAAAGCATATAGCAACTGTAAATATTATTGTATGTTCATTTGCACGTCTTAGACAGGTCTGCAACTCTGTCTTTCACCATTATCACCCAGCATACAGCGCTTCCACTGCAGCAAGGGATATATATATATATATATATATTACTAGCTGATATACCCGGTCCCCCTCTTTGTCTGATCCCCCCCCCCCCTGTCTCTCTCCCCCATTGCCCTCTCTCCATTGCCCTCTGTCTCACTTCCCCTTTCTCCCCCGTTAACAGCAATCGTGGACCCCTTGCACATGAATGTGGCCCCCGTGATAACAGCTCCGGCCCCACCCCCACTGAGTGAGTGAGTGGGTGAGTGACTGAGTGGGTGTGTTATCTCTCCCCCCCCACCTGCATCTCTTCTCACCCCCCCCCCCCCCTGCTGTCCCCATACCTGAAGCAGCGGGGGAGGCTGCAGGTAGGAGCCGGGGAAGGGAAAGTGCGGAGAGGCGCGGGTGCTGTGAGGCGGCTGTGACAGCCGCAGCTGTAGGGAGGGAGGAGGACGTAGGCGCGGGGGCTGTCTTGGCCGGTCGTTCACGCCCCCCCCCCCGGAACATTCCGTCTGCTGTTCAGGAGACGGAGGCGCATGCACGCGGCGTGCGCTCCCCCGCGGATCTGAGGCGGGAGGCAGGAAGCTGACGGGCACGAACGGGGTATGGAGGCTGGAGAGCTGAGTCTTGGCGCTTCAACCCTTACTCCGCTGTGTGTAGGGGGCTTCTCCCTCCCCCTCCCTCCTACAAACACGACCACCAGCCGCAGGAAGTCTTCACGGGGGCCTGATAGGTGCTTCAATCCGGGGCAGGTTGGGAGCAAGATGGCTGACACTGCTCCGTGAAGGAGGCTGAGGTGGATCCTCCGGAGCTGACACCAGCTTAGGAGAGGCATCAGCCGAAGAGATCTGCTGGGTGAGTGTGTGTGTGTGTGTGTCTCCACACCGACCAATGAGTGGCAGTTGGGTGACGTCATAGAGGGCAGGGATACGGAGGAATCTGATTGGCCACATCTACAACCCCACAAACTTCAGATTTATATATTAAGATATATAGATATATAGATATATATAATCAGGTGCGCAAAACACTCAAGGAAAAAAACTTCCTAAACCTTGCTGCCTCAATGTCGGTTTTAACACAAATACCCAAAATATGAATATTTATCTATGACATCCGGCGCTAGGTAAGAATATAAATATAACAGGATCTGCTGTAGGTAGGTTGAAAAGACTGCTAAAAGGAGGTAACTATCAACACTAACATACACAGAAAGTGGCAGATGTAATAGCATCTTTGAAATTAGAAATATATAAACACTCCACATGTAATGAAATAGGACATATAATGATGGTAATAAGTCTCTAACGGGTGATTGGAGAAAATACAGGTTAGAGAGTTAGTGAGAATAAGTGGAGTAAATCGTAACCAGTAGTCACTCCAGGGGTGTGGGTGGATGTGGGTATGGGACCTTCACGCTTCCAATGGATGTATATCGCCAGTTGAAATAGATATGCAGCGCCTTATCTTCCACCCAATCGTCCTCTTCCCCACAACTTGCCCCCACACAAAAAGATCACCCCAGGTAACTAAACGTGGCTGACCCGATTATGGAACTCCCAGGTGGTCTTCTCTGGGCTCCCTCTCACTCGCTCACCTCTGTCGGTATTCCGTTACTGGCAAGCTGCCTGGGACTCCACCTGTAGCCTGGAAACTTCCCCGGATGGCTGGATAGATCTCCCGTCGTCTGACCGCTGCATCGGCGCGGGTTTCCAATCACGTACTGGTGTGTACGCGTCTCGCTCGTGACTCGGCTCCGGTCTGCTCCCAGCATGCACAGTAACAGATGCGCCGACGCTCCCGTCGCTTGACCGCTGCCTCGGCGTGGGTTTCCAATCACCTACTTGTGTGTACGCCTCTCGCTTGTGGCTCTGCTCCGGTCTGCTCCCAGCATGCGCAGTGGCAGGTGCGCAGGCACTCAATACAAGCCGTGTTGTGCTAGGGTATACACAGTGTTCTCCAAACAGTCCAATGAACCGCCTCTCTTGGGCAGGTGGAGGAAAGAAAAATATCAGAACACCAACCTTGGTATTTTCAAATAGCTGTATTATTGAATAAGGACATACAATAAAGAAACAGAGAGTAGGTACAATCTATTAACCCTACGCGTTTCGTCTTTTAGTAAGACTTCTTAACAAGTAGGATTAACACAGCAGGGACCTGTGCTGTGTTAATCCGATGCGCCATTATGTCTGCAACGGACCATCTCGGACCAACACGCAGCATAACGCAAGATTTGCCCAGGTAAATGTTCGATTAACGGCCGCTGCATCTGTAAAACAGCTGGCACAACATAATAGAATGGGACTGAGGCAGGGGGAACAACAATCCTGTAAAAATACAGTGTAATATCATCATGATTAGAGTTTTGTATTTTTATAGGATTGTTGTTTCCCCCTGCCTCAGTCCAATTCTATTATGTTGTGCCAGCTGCTTTATGTTACACTTTTGTAATTACATTATTGTATGTGTTCGTTATCCAAGTTTAAGCCGTTTGGCCTATAGTCACTCCGATCCACTTGTTAAGGGTGGTAACTGATTCAATTAGTAATCATCCAATTTGGGCAACATAATGTATGATTATTACATCATCCTTAGCCTCTGAAGAAGTCGCCCCCACTTTCTGCGACGAAACGCGTAAGGATTGAACGCCATTGGCTGTGCCATGAACCTGTTTCATTGGTTCTCTGCTACTATAATGGAGGGGAGCTGTGGAATTGCAGAATCAGGAGAGCGTGTATCATTGTACCCGGGGGGCCGTTGTGTGGACGCACACCATCGGAGGTGCCCGGCTGTGGAAACGGAAGATCTCTACACGCCTCCAGCTACGGGATAGGAGCTCCATACCGGCAGACGAACAACAGGAGACCGATGCCGATACCGATGCTTATGTCCAATGTGCATGTTCTATCGAATTGCTGTGAGTGAGCTGATTTTTGCTTGTGTTAATAAAACCTTGTACTATTTACACTATGGAGTCCGCGCTGTCCCTTTTTGTTTTTTAAAGATATACATACATACATATAATTTAATCTACTGTATGTGTGAGATGCTGGGTATGTGTGTGTATGTGTGTGAGATGCTGGGTATGTGCGTCTATGTGTGATGCTGGGTATGTGTGTGTGTACATGTGTGATGCTGAGTGTGTGAGCGATATGGTGTGTGTGTGTGTGTGTGTGTGTGTGTGTGTGTGTGTGTCATATGCTGTGTGTGTGTTATGCTAGGTGTATGTGAGAGAGAAGCTTGGTATGTGGGTTTGTGATCCTGGGTATGTGTATGTGTGTGTGTGTGTGCGCACGCGCAATATGTGTGTGTGTGTAAGAGGGTGCTTCAGCTCCCCCTCTCACTTTTCCCCTCTGCTCTTTCTCCCTCCGCCCCCCCCCCCCTCTCTCTCTCAGTTGCAAGTTGGGTTTTTTCTTCATTTTATCCTCAGGAAACAAGGCTCCCTGGCAATGCCTCCCTTGCTGATGGCACATGCTTGATATAGTAAAAACATTATACTCTACATGGAGTGTCCATCCATGTACAAAAGAAGGGTATTACACACCCTTCTCTATAGGTTTCAAATATAGGGCCTCATGCAGTAAAGTCCGATAGAAATTATCGGCAGGGTTTTGAACTCGCCATTTTTTTGCCATGTTGCTCTCACGGTATGCAGAAAGGCCCAGTGAGAGTAACATTTGCAAACATGGCGAGTTACCGGCGCCGACATGACCTGCCCTCCGAAAAGGGCTCCCCCTGGTGACTTTTATCTGCTGCAGAGAGATCCGCCTCTATCTGTGCAAATCTCGCCAGAAATAAAAATATTTTAACATTGAAATGTTATTACTAGCGTACGTGAGCAGAAGGTCTCCGGAGCAGAACCACGTTGGTTTCAGGTCCGGGGACCCCCTACTTTCTGAGATACAGGCCCCGTTATTGCATTGTTGCTGGACTCCAGAGTGCTTCTTGCTAGAAGGAAAGTTCCTGTGAGAATGAATCTGTTCTTGGCAGAGTCCTGCAAGATGGAGGCGCTGCACCAACCTGACGAAAAGTCAGCACCCCAAGCTCCCACCAACCATCGCAGAGACTCAGCCTCCTGGGAGCCTACAGGTTAGCACCATAACACCCGTAAGATACCATCTCCCTAAGGGGGGGGGGGGTCACATAGAAATAATGTAATCTACTGTATGTGTGAGAAGCTGGGTATGTGTGTGAGATGCTGGGTGTGTGTGTGTGTGTGTGTGTTGGGTGTGTGTGTTGCTGGGTGTGTGTGATGCTGGGTGTGTGAGATGCTGGGTGTGTGAGATGCTGGGTATGTGTGTATGAGGTGCTGGGTGTGTGTATGTGTGTGAGATGCTGGGTGTGTGTGTATGTGTGTGAGATGCTGGGTGTGTGTGTATGTGTGTGAGATGCTAGGAGTGTGTGTATCTGGCAGTTCCAGCAGCATTTGTTGCAGAAATGGCTTGTATTATGGTTCTTTGATACATAATTTCATGACACATCTACTGAGAGCTGATTATATTGGTTTATGTATCTGTATTCATTGTAGCCACACTGCGTTTACTTCCTGACTGCTGATATATTTTATGTGAGGGATATATACTTCAAATAGGGCATTTGGGGAGTTAGCTATTGGGATCTGCTTCATAGAAACTTGTATAGTATTACAGTGTACTGAGTGGGATTTGGTGGGTTCTTGCTATTTAGCTATATGGATGCCTTTTAAACTACAATTTCCTTATGGGTATAGATGTGAGATGATACACATGTTCATACTATTCTTTGCTATGTGAGTACATGGTTCATCCTATATACTGTAGCTCTGCCCTTGCTATATACGTTCTTGGAAGATCTCTCCATTGTATACAGTATCTACTAGTTGTCTGCTGCGCCACTTATACGTGGGTTTAAGTTGGTTTGTTTTCACCTCCCCCCTTATTTAATTTGATGTAGGGGTTATTCATTTTGTTATCTGTGGTGTTCACCTACTTATTTATAGGCGGCACCCACTCCTATTAGAGGATTTTATTCCACAACACATTGTATGTCCATGATTTACATTTATATGTTTATTAAAACTTTTTTGTTTTTTCACTTTTAGTCCTATGTGGACATATATGTTTTATATATGTCAGCCGATGGTCAGTCTCTGGTCATGGAGCGTTTGAGTAATTACTCATCTACTCAATACCACAGCGAGTGCTAGTTATAGGAACTTTTTGGGGTTCTCTTTGGACCCATCTTGGTAAAGTGTGTGAGTGATGCTGTATGTGTGTGTGTGTGTGTGTGTGTGTGTGTGTGTGTGTGTGTGTGTGTGTGTGTGTGTGTGTGTGTGTGTGGTGCTGGTGTGTGATGCTGGGTATGTTTGTGCGTGTGTGATGCTGGGTATGTGTTTGTGCGTGTGTGATGCTGGATATATGTTTGTGCGTGTGTGATGCTGGGTATGTGTGTGTGTGTGTGTAATGCTGGGTGTGTGTGTGTGTGTGTGTAAGAGGAGCTCTACTGCTCCCCCTCTCACTTTTCCCCCTCTGCTCTCTCTCCCTCTGCCCCTCTGCTCTCTCTCCCTCCGCCCCCCTCTCTCTCTCTCTCAGTTGCAAGTTGGGATTTTTCTTCATTTTATCCAGAGGAAACAAGGCTCCCTGGCCATGCCTCCCTTGCTGATGGCACATGCTAGATATAGTAAAAACATTATACTCTACATGGAGCGTCCATCCATGTACAAAAGAAGGGGTATTACACACCCTTCTCTATAGGTTTCACATTTAGTTTCTTTGACTAGCTACATTATAGTAATAAAAACCAACATCATGGCTGCCCTGAGGTGCAGGTGATGATGCAATCAGGGGACCCTGCTACTGCTGCAGTCTATGACATCACTCAGTCTGGGATATATAAAGCAGTGCATGGCACAGGACAGTTGCCTTTCAAGGTTTACGAGTGTAAGTGTGTCAGGGTGCACGTCCCCGATTTTTCACCTTGTACCCCTTTCCTTCTCGTCACTTTCTTACAGTACTTGTGGTTCCTTCATTCTCTCTCTCTCTCTCTCTCTCTCTCTCTCTCTCTCTCTCTCTCTCTCTCTCTCTCTCTCTCTCTCTCTCTCTCTCTCTCTCTCTCTCTCTCTCTCTCTCTCTCTCTCTCTCTCTCTCTCTCTCTCTCTCTCTCTCTCTCTCTCTCTCTCTCTCTTACCTTTTATTATTGTGCTTCTCCCCTCTCTCTATCTTTTCTCTCACACACCCTGTCTCTTCTTCATGTCTCTTCTTCAGTGTCCCACTTAAATTTGCTGTGAAGCCGTCTTCTCTGTGCTGCAGAAGACTTTATTTCCATTCAGTTGAAAGGAATTGAACTCTTCTGGATGATGGCTTCATAGAAATATTGAATAAGCGGCCCTGCCCCATTTCCCTCTTTTGTGCTGCCCCGTTGCTCTTGCTCTCTCTTCTCTTTTCATCAAATACCAATTCTGACAGAAATGTGATTCATAACAGGACTTCTAGTGCTCAACAGTGTTTAGAAGGTAAGTACCTCCGGGACCATCTGGGAGTTTGGGATAAATTAGAGAAAAGCTTTCGGGACCACGGGAAAGGGAACAGAGAGACGGGTCACAGCTGTATCAGAGAGTATATATATATATATATACACACATAGTATTTATTTGGGGCACTTCCCAAATGAACCCCGTTATCCTAGATGCTTCTCCGCTCTTAATGGGTGAGGTTTATTTTACTTAATTGCTTTTTTTTAATGGGAATTAATTTAAACCAAATGGACCTTCCACATATTATCAGTAAATAGCAAGCTGGGGCACTATTGAAATGAACCAGAGGCTGCCAGAGGGGGGCAGTAAGCCTATTTCTCCCTCCCCATTTAACTTGGGCCATTATTATACATCCTGTCTTTCAGTAGGATGGTATGTGCTGATTTAGGGTTTCATAGGCTTAGGAGAATTTTAAAGCATGGATCCTTTTTTGGGGAACCTGATTTTATCCCAAAAGTCACTCTGTTACCCCATTGCCAGTGGAGCAATAAGTTGCAGACCCTACAGCGAACGAGTTGAAGGGACATTAGGTTTGCTACATTTGTGGGACAAGCTACTGTATGTTTTGCTTAATGGGTCATTTTTTTTCATTCCATAGCTCTTACAATGGAAGAAATTACAGGAACGCTCGTGAGCATAAACTTTTATTCCTTAACAGCTTTGCATTTTCATGCAATATTTTTGGTGTGGTGTAAATTCTACACATGTATTTTTTGCATATCTTCTATTTTATGTATCTATGTGTACGCTCAGAATGAATAGTGTATGTCTGTTCCTATGTTCGCACAAGCAGACCATAATATAGAAGTGTGTGTATGTGTTACGATGCACAGAGAAATATATATCAGAGCAGTGTATAGATCTTTGTCATTCTATGTCTCTATGTTCAGAGCAATGTATAGCCAGGTCTGTGTGTGTGTGGATGTATAGTGCAGTGTACACGTATGTGTGTTTGCAAAGCAGCGTTTATCTCTCTCTCTATCTGTATGTCTATGTTGAAATAATATTACACACATTTTAACCTGTAGTTTTCTTTACTTTCTATTCTCTTCCTGATGGAAGAGTGTGACGTGAAAGATACAGAAGTATTATTATTTTAATATATTAAAAAGAATACCTACACTATTATTCCTAGAAATACAGGTGCAGCTACGAGTATTCTAACACTTGCTTTGAAAAATCTTGGGCAATCTCCCAGTAATGCTGCAACATTTCTCTGTCATTTCTGCAGAAAGACTAATGGCCCATCGGATTAACACCGCAGGGATCCCTGGTCAGTTTTAATGGGACTGCCAGGGACCCTGCTGTGTTAATCCGATGGGCCATTAATCTGTCTACAGAAATGTCACAGAAATGTTGCAGCATTACTGGGAGATTGCCCCAGATTTTCCAAGGCAAGTGTTAGAATACTCGTGGCTGCACCTGTATATTAAGCCATAACCTAAATATTAATCAGAACATTGATCTTTATATTCTACGTAATATATGTATTCTAATTAGAAAATAATTTTATTATCCAATTGAGATTTAAATATATTATGTTATAATTGATGCTTATCAGAGCATTGTTACAGGAGGAATCTGCAAAGCATGAAAACACATTATAAACCACTATAAAGTTTAAACTGCTCTATAAAAGATATTCCAGATGATGTAAATTGTGTACAAACATAACGTAAATATTTTGCATAGCTAAGTGCTCCCACTATATTACAGCTCCTGAATACATACTCTGCTAAAACAAGTTCTAACTGTTAATTTCTCTTTATAGTTACCACAGCTGGAGGAGACTAGTAAGTAATACTTTGTTGAATGGCCATGAAAATGAATCCCTACGAAATGGTAGGGAAATGAAATCTCTCTCACCCTGAGCCGGAAGTCCAGAATATTCCTGGAACCTTTGAGATTACGAGACATTAAATGAATAAATAGTAAAACACATGAGAGAATGCCCCCCGCCCCCCACCAGGTAAAAGTGTGCGTGCGTTGTGAATAATTGTGTGCATGCTGTGATGGGGTGTGCGAGTGCATGTGCACAAGTGTATCAAATTATCAGTGAAATTCAGGCTCAAGAAATGTCCTCAAAAGCAAAAAAATAAGTAAAAACTGCCCACATCACACACAGTCCGACAACTCAAATGACTGTACAATGGGGGATTTTTTCTTGTAGTAAACCAGGTGCTACTTTTGTGCAAGGCATCCATCTTTATATAGTCCCCTCCCATGCATTTCTGTGTACCAGGTGCAATACATCATACATAGTCTTTCAAGAGCCTTTTTTATTTTATTTTTTCACTGGGGGAAAAAAATGGATCTTGAAGAAAGGTGTTTTTCTTTAAGCTACAGTAGCCCACTCTCTCCAATATTAATCTATGTGTATTGTTCTACTTAATCTAATGTAAAATATTTTCCTTCTTTCCCTTCCCCTAATGTGTTTCACAATTTATTCCCCACCCCTCCCCCTTATCTATCGCTTTCTTTCAATGTATTTCTCCGTCCCTTTCTCCCTCATACGGCTTTTCCCCCCTTTATGTCTCTCTTTTCATCCCAGCACGTCTTTATCCCCCCTAACATCTTTCTCTTTCCTCCGCCAGCATCTCCTTCTGTCCCCTCTGCTAAGGGCAAAGCGGATGCCGTGTCGAAGTGCAGAGGTAGGTAGTAATACACCAACGTGGGCCTGGGATGCAGGAGTAGTCAAGTCCAGTTCCGGGGCCGAGACAGGCGGCAGGAAGGGGTAATCAGGTCCAGTTCTGGGGTCGAGTCAGGCGGCAGGCAGGGGTAGTCAGGTACAAGCAGAAGTTCAAACACAGGCAGGCAATCACAGAAACAAAGGCAGCGCTCAAGGGGGAACAGAGTACTTTGCACAAGAAAATACAGAGAGATACTGCCTGCTATTTAAAGACCACAAGCAGCTGCTGGCGATAAAGGACCAGAGAGAGGCTGACTTCCTGTCAGCATCCATCTGATTGTGGCAAAATTTGACCTGGTCCGTCTGTCATCTTGGTATCTAGACAGATCCCTTATACCTCTTCCCCCTAATACCTTTCATCTCTCTCCTCTAGCAGTTATTTCTATCAGCTCTTCCCCCATTATGTCTCTCCTCTCCCCCAGCATGTCTGTCTTTCTCCTCTCTCCTAGCATGTCCCTAGCATGTCTTTCTCCTCTCCCACACCAGCATGTCTTTCTCTCTCCTCTCCCACACCAGCATGTCTTTCTCCTCTCCCACACCAGCATGTCTTTCTCTCTCCTCTCCCACACCAGCATGTCTTTCTCTCTCCTCTCCCACACCAGCATGTCTTTCTCTCTCCTCTCCCACACCTGCATGTCTTTCTCCTCTCCTACACCAGCATGTATTTCTTTCTTCTCTCCCCCAGAATGTCTCTCTCACCTCTCTCCCCAGCATGTCTTTCTCTCACCAAGCATGTCCTTCTCTCCCCAGCATATCTTTCTCTCTCCTTCCGCCCCACCCCCACCACCACCCCCACACCCCCGCACATCTTTCTCCTCTCAATAGAGAGAGATGATCTGGCACACAACCAATAAAACAAAGTAGATGTAACCTGCTGGTGCCCACGGACCAAGGGGGGGTTGTTCTGCCAGGTCCCCAAGTGGTAACATAGGTGAGGAAAGCACTCCAGGCACACGGTCTATTCAAATGTTGAAACTTTAATCCAGCATAAATCCAACATTTCGACTGCACACAAGCAGTCTCACCTATGTTTGCCTGTCTAGGATTGAACTTCTGCTTGGACCTGACTACCGCCATCCAGACCACTGTCTGAGGCCTCCCCACTCAGTGCCCATCAGAGAGGAAGGGATTGCCTCTTGTGTCTGTGTCCTGTAGCTCAATGACTTGCAGAAAGGGTCCTGGACAGCAGTACTGTCTGTCCCCCCCATGGCGGTGGCTGGGTACCTGCAGATATTTGCTAAGGAAATTACTTCTAAAACATGTTTTCTTTTTCTTTTCAGCAACGGATGACAAATACTACAGGTAATTTAAATACAGTATGCATTTTATTATCTGCAGTTTGTACAGTCGCAATGATGCATTGCAATAGAAGAATGGATTTTTTTAGCTGCATCGTAGACGCAGAACTTGATAAAAACCCACCATATAATCCCGGTGTCAGTCAGCTCCTTGTGACCCGGGGTATGTCCCTTTATCTCCCTGTGCCTCAGGCACCAAACACCTCTACGGGGCAGGGACTCGGGGCTGCAAAAATGTATATGCACAAGGCTGCTGCATTCACTGTCAGCGCTGTGCAAGAAAAACGTTTATCCTGTAACTCCTCCCTACGTCTTCTTATTGCGCCTCCCTAAGTAACAGACTCGGGTACATTGGGAACAATTGCAGCAAAGATATTGGCGCTAGGAGATGCAGCGGCTGTGTTCCAACTTTGTGTGTGTGTGTGTATATTATATACTAGCTGAGAGACCCGGCGTTGCCCGTGAGTTACATTTAGCGCTAGGAAAAGGGGGGGGGTGGAGAGGGGGGGAAAGGAGGGGAGGGGGGAGACAGTGGACATGAGGGGGGGACAGTGGCCGGGGGGAGGAGGGGACAGTGGCCGGGGGGGGGGGGGGGACAGTGGAAAGGACAGAGGACAGGAGGGGATGGGAGGGGAGAAGAGTGGACAGGAGGGGGGGGGGAGTGGACAGGGGGGGGGAGAGTGGACAGGAGGGGGGTGACAGTGGACAGGGGGGGGGTGACAGTGGACGGGGGGACAGACAGTGGACAGGAGGGGGGGTGACAGTGGACAGGAGGGGGGGGGGTGACAGTGGACAGGAGGGGGGAGAGTGGGCAGGAGGGGCGGTGACAGTGGACAGGAGGGGGGGGGCAGTGGACAGGAGGGGGGTTGGTTTGCTTTAAATTGACGGGTCCCTCCTCTCCACTCCCCCTGTATCTTTCTCCACTCCTGATCCCCCCGTCCCCCCCCCCATGTGTAGCTCCGGTCCCCACTCTACAGTGTCTGAGACAGAGTGTAACACACGCACACGCACACACACACAGACACACACACAGTGTCCCACACACACACACTGTCACGCTGTGACACACACACACACACACACACTCACCTCGCCTTCTGGCCGCCGCCATCTTAGTTAGTCCGCGAGGGAGGAAGGGGGTCCTTCCGCCCGCCGCCATCTTAGGTGCCGCGTGGCAGCGGTAGGCTGCCCTGGCCAATGCCTGTCCCAGTGCCAGGGAGGTGAGCGGGAGGGAGGTGAGCGGGAGGTGAGTGGAGGGAGCGGGAGGTGAGTGGAGGGAGCGGCAGGCTGCCCTGCCCACTGCCTGTCCCCGCGCCGGGGAGGTGAGTGGAGGGAGCGGGAGGTGAGTGGAGGGAGCGGGAGGTGAGTGGAGGGAGCGGGAAGTGCGTGGAGGGAGCGGGAGGTGAGTGGAGGGAGTGGTAGGTAGGTGAGTGGAGGCAGCGGCAGGCTGGCCTGCCCACTCACTGCCTGTCCCCGCGCCGGGGAGGTGAGTGGAGCGGGAGGTGAGTGGAGGCAGCGGAAGGCTGCCCTGGCCACTGCCTGTCCCCACGCTGGGGAGGGAGGTGAGTGGAGCGGGAGGTGGAGGGAGGTGAGTGGAGAGGGAGGTGAGTGGAGAGGGAGGTGAGTGTGATGGGGGGAGAGGACAGAGAGAGAGGTGTGTGTGTGTGTCCCTGTGTGTGTGTGTCCCTGTGTGTCCTTTGGCCTGTCACTCCACCTCAGGCCAATGAGAGGTGTGCGGGGGCGGCCCAAGGGACCAATGAGATTTCCCCTAGGGACACCGGACATCCAGACAGGCATACAGTGCTTTCAATTTTATATAGTAAGATGTATATATATACACATATAAATACATATATAGTCTGTAAGGATCCCTAGAGATTCAATATACCGGCACAAGAGATAATCACAAAAAGTTGTTTATTGGGTTTCAGAATTCACACATATACCCGACGTTTCGGTCTCCAGGGCATATGTGTGCATCTTGGACCACTTTATGTTATTATCTCTTGTGCTGTGCCGGTATATTGAATATCTAGGAACCCGTACAGACTAACTATTTACCCTTTACCGTGCACCACACCTGCCTTTTTTTCAGTGTGTGCTACCATATTCTCTCAAATATATATATACATAGATATAGATATAGATATATATATATACATACAAAGGCAGATGTCACTCGCAATAAAAGTAGAAAGCCGGTGCTTGTCTCATATAACAAGAGACAGGGGGTGCCCAATGCTGCATCCAATTGACAAAACATATAAAGTAAAATACTTCAATAATAATAATTGGTTATTTAGTTAACCCTTTGGCCCATATAATATTGAATAAAAATGGAGATTCCTTACCAGGCAGACCAGGAGTCCAAGACCACGCAGCAAGAACCGAGACAGCACTCAGATTGATATCAAATATACTGTAGATGTATTGAAAAAAAGGCACATACAACCGACGTTTCGGTCCTGAAACAGGACCTTTCTCAAGGGAGTGCTCACCCTTAAGTGACAAAAACCACCATTATATACCCACATGCAACACCATTAGCAAACAGTGATAGGTTAACAACCTGCCCCTCCTCTCTGGATCAGCTGAAAGCAACTATACACAAAACGATCTAAATGACATCATAGCTATGCAACCTATAAGACCCGGAGTGTCTGTATGTGGGAACCCTTAAAGCAGAAGCCCGTGAGCATGCGCAGGTGTGCAATGTCAGGCGCGAGTGTAAATGTATAGACCCATGCGCCGAGTTACAGCGTCTTGTATCGTCTTAGCGATGCCACAGAAGGGGGACCATCGCGCATATGTGTACTAATATGCCAAAGCACGGAGCGCGAGAGAGCGACACCATTGCGCATGCGTACAGGGACAGAACATATATAGACAGTGGTCGACAAATCACCAACAAAACTACTCGCCACACAAAAAATTCTACTCGCCACCTAGTACCAAACGTGTGCTGCTTGGGCCAATAGGAGCTCGCCACGATGTTAAATCCACTCGCCCGGGGCGAGCAAATGTATAGGTTTGTCGAACACTGTATATAGATATATATATATATATCAAAAATTGACATACATACATTGGAACCACAGATGCAATATATTTCATACTCTCACTGCCTTTCATGTGTGTAACAGAAACATTCCTACATTAAACTGGTTGAACCAGGGACCTAACAAATCTACTTTGATTCAGAGAGCCAAACACAGCGAGATACAATGAATGTATGCCAATGGCAGCATCCATTCACATATTCTGTATTGTGCAGGGGCTTCAAAAGCAGCCAGTGTGATTATGGTGACTCACAGGGGGTCTCTCTTTCCTTGTAGCAAAAAATTTGTTCGACCAATATGGCGCCCCAAATTACCACCTATTTCTAGCTGGGGGTGAGTACTTAGCCCAACAGGATTGTAAATCTGAGGTGTTGTGTGAGGGTTGTACCTCTTCTGTTAATTCTCTCATAATTCAGTGATTTCTGACTTTCAACCCGGCTCTGTGTGAGCAACTGATGTGTGCAAGACAGCAATCCCAATATTTAAGAGGGTGGCCCCTAGCTCTGACAGAAGGTTGGGAAAAGTAGGACTGACATCGGGCAGGAGGTATATGTTACTGGCAAGTGGTAAGCGAGAATGTGACTCGTGAGGCATTAGAGAAATGGCACTGATAGATATAAGTAGAGGTAGTAAAGTAGGAGTAGTTGCTGGGTTAGCTAACATGGACACTGGAAGACTACAAGTATTTATAATACTTACTGTCATTGGTCTCGGGCTTCTTTTGTAGTTCGGAGGAGGAGGAGAAGGTGGAGGAGGAGGTGACGTTAACTGGGGGGGGAAAATGGATCTCCAAGAAAGGTGTTTTTCTTTAAGCTACAGTAGCCCACTCTCTCCACTATTAATCTATGCGTATTGTTCTACTTAATCTAATGTAAAATATTTTCCTTCTTTCCCTTCCCCTAATGCGTTTCACAATTTATTCCCCACCCCTCCCCCTTATCTATCCCATTCTTGCAATGTATTTCTCTGTCCCTTCCCCCTCATGCGGCTTTTCCCCCCTTTATGTCTCTCTTTTCATCCTAGCACGTCTTTATCCCCCCTAACATCTTTCTCTTTCCTCCGCCAGCATCTCCTTCTGTCCCCTCTGCTAAGGACAAAGCGGATACCGTGTCGAAGTGCAGAGGTAGGTAGTAATACACTGATGTGGGCCTGGGATGCAGGAGTAGTCAGGTCCAGTTCCGCGGTCGAGACAGGCGGCAGGAAGGGGTAATCAGGTCCAGTTCTGGGGTCGAGTCAGGCGGCAGGCAGGGGTAGTCAGGTACAAGCAGAAGTTCAAACACAGGCAGGCAATCACAGAAACAAAGGCAGCGCTCAAGGGGGAACAGAGTACTTTGCACAAGAAAATACAGAGAGCAACTGCCTGCTATTTAAAGACCACAAGCAGCTGCTGGCGATAAAGGACCAGAGAGAGGCTGACTTCCTGTCAGCATCCATCTTAGGTGTGGCAATATATGACCTGGTCTGTCTTGGTATCCAGACAGATCCCTTATACCTCTTCCCCCTAATAACTTTCATCTCTCTCCTCTAGCAGTTATTTCTATCAGCTCTTCCCCCATTATGTCTCTCTCCTCTCCCCCAGCATGTCTGTCTTTCTCCTCTATCCCAGCATGATTTTCTCTCTCCTCGCATGTCTTTCTTTCTCTTCTCTCCTAGCATGTCTTTCTCTCTCCTCTCCCACACCAGCATGACTTTCTCTCTCCTCTCCCACACCAGCATGTCTTTCTCTCTCCTCTCCCACACCAGCATGTCTTTCTCTCTCCTCTCCCACACCAGCATGACTTTCTCTCTCCTCTCCCACACCAGCATGTCTTTCTCTCTCCTCTCCCACACCAGCATGTCTTTCTCTCTCCTCTCACCCAGAATGTCTCTCACCTCCCCCCCCCCAGCATGTCCTTCTCTCCCCCAGCATGTCCTCTCCCCCAGCATGTCCTTCTCTCCCCCAGCATGCCTTTCTCTCCCCCAGCATGTCCTTCTCTCCCCCAGCATGTCTTTCTCTCTCCTCTCCCACACCAGCATGTCTTTCTCTCTCCTCTCCCCCAGAATGTCTCTCACCTCCCCCCCCCCCAGCATGTCCTTCTCTCCCCCAGCATGTCCTCTCCCCCAGCATGTCCTTCTCTCCCCCAGCATGCCTTTCTCTCCCCCAGCATGCCTTTCTCTCCCCCAGCATGTCCTTCTCTCCCCCAGCAAGTCTTTCTCTCTCCCCCAGCATGTCCGTCTCTCTCCCCCAGTATGTCCTTCTCTCTCCCCCAGCATGTCCTTCTCTCTCCCCCAGCATGTCCTTCTCTCTCCCCCAGTATGTCCTTCTCTCCCCCAGCATGTCCTTCTCTCTCCCCCAGCATGTCCTTCTCTCTCCCCCAGCATGTCCTTCTCTCTCCCCCAGCATGTCATTCTCTCTCCCCCAGCATGTCCTTCTCTCTCCACCACCATGTCCTTCTCTCTCCCCCAGCATGTCCTTCTCTCTCCCCCAGCATGTCCTTCTCTCTCCCCCAGTATGTCCTTCTCTCCCCCAGCATGTCCTTCTCTCTCCCCCAGCATGTCCTTCTCTCTCCGCCAGCATGTCCTTCTCTCTCCCCCAGCATGTCCTTCTTTCTCCCCCAGCATGTCCTTCTCTCTCCCCCAGCATGTCCTTCTCTCTCCCCCAGCATGTCCTTCTCTCCCCCACCATGTCCTTCTCTCTCCCCCAGCATGTCCTTCTCTCTCCACCACCATGTCCTTCTCTCTCCCCCAGCATGTCCTTCTCTCTCCACCACCATGTCCTTCTCTCTCCACCACCATGTCCTTCTCTCTCCCCCAGCATGCCCTTCTCTCTCCCCCAGTATGTCCTTCTCTCCCCCAGCATGTCCTTCTCTCTCCCCCAGCATGTCCTTCTCTCTCCCCCAGCATGTCCTTCTCTCTCCCCCAGCATGTCCTTCTCTCCCCCAGCATGTCCTTCTCTCCCCTAGCATGTCCTTTCCTCCCCCAGCATGTCCTTTCCTCCCCAGCATGTCCTTTCCTCCCCAGCATGTCTTTCTCTCTCCTCTCCCACACCAGCATGTCTTTCTCTCTCCTCTCCCACACCAGCATGACTTTCTCTCTCCTCTCCCACACCAGCATGTCTTTCTCTCTCCTCTCCCACACCAGCATGTCTTTCTCTCTCCTCTCCCCCAGAATGTCTCTCACCTCCCCCCCCCAGCATGTCCTTCTCTCCCCCAGCATGTCCTCTCCCCCAGCATGTCCTTCTCTCCCCCAGCATGTCTTTCTCTCCCCCAGCATGTCCTTCTCTCCCCCAGCATGCCTTTCTCTCCCCCAGCATGTCCTTCTCTCCCCCAGCATGCCTTTCTCTCCCCCAGCATGCCTTTCTCTCCCCCAGCATGTCCTTCTCTCCCCAGCATGTCTTTCTCTCCCCAGCATGTCCTTCTCTCCCCCAGCAAGTCTTTCTCTCTCCCCCAGCATGTCCTTCTCTCTCCCCCAGTATGTCCTTCTCTCTCCCCCAGCATGTCCTTCTCTCTCCCCCAGCATGTCCTTCTCTCTCCCCCAGCATGTCCTTCTCTCTCCCCCAGCATGTCCTTCTCTCTCCCCCAGCATGTCCTTCTCTCTCCCCCAGCATGTCCTTCTCTCTCCCCCAGCATGTCCTTCTCTCTCCACCACCATGTCCTTCTCTCCCCAGCATGTCCTTCTCTCTCCACCACCATGTCCTTCTCTCTCCCCCAGCATGCCCTTCTCTCTCCCCCAGCATGTCCTTCTCTCTCCGCCAGCATGTCCTTCTCTCTCCCCCAGCATGTCCTTCTTTCTCCCCCAGCATGTCCTTCTCTCCCCCAGCATGTCCTTCTCTCTCCACCACCATGTCCTTCTCTCTCCCCCAGCATGCCCTTCTCTCTCCCCCAGCATGCCCTTCTCTCTCCCCCAGCATGTCCTTCTCTCTCCGCCAGCATGTCCTTCTCTCTCCCCCAGCATGTCCTTCTTTCTCCCCCAGCATGTCCTTCTCTCCCCCAGCATGTCCTTCTCTCTCCACCACCATGTCCTTCTCTCTCCCCCAGCATGCCCTTCTCTCTCCCCCAGCATGCCCTTCTCTCTCCCCCAGCATGTCCTTCTCTCTCCCCCAGCATGTCCTTCTCTCTCCCCCAGCATGTCCTTTCCTCCCCCAGCATGTCTTTCTCTCTCCCCCAGCATGTCCTTCTCTCTCCCCCAGCATGTCCTTCTCTCCCCTAGCATGTCCTTCTCTCCCCTAGCATGTCCTTCTCTCCCCCAGCATGTCCTTTCCTCCCCCAGCATGTCCTTTCCTCCCCAGCATGTCCTTTCCTCCCCAGCATGTCCTTCTCTCCCCCAGCATGTCCTTTCCTCCCCAGCATGTCCTTTCCTCCCCAGCATGTCCTTCTCTCCCCAGCATGTCCTTCTCTCCCCAGCATGTCCTTCTCTCCCCAGCATGTCCTTCTCTCCCCAGCCTGTCCTTCTCTCCCCAGCATGTGTTTCTCCCCCCAGCATGTCCTTCTCCCCCCAGCCTATCCTTCTCTCCCCAGCCTGTCCTTTCCTCCCCAGCATGTCCTTCTCTCCCCCACTTCTCTCCACCAGCATGTCCTTCTCTCCCCCAGAATGTCCTTCTCTCCCCAGAATGTCCTTCTCTCCCCAGCATGTCCTTCTCTCCCCAGCATGTCCTTCTCTCCCCCAGCATGTCCTCTCCCCAGCATGTCCTTCTCTCCCCAGCATGTCCTTCTCTCCCCAGCATGTCCTTCTCCCCCCAGCATGTCCTTCTCCCCCCAGCATGTCCTTCTCTCCCCCAGCATGTCCTTCTCTCCCCAGCCTGTCCTTTCCTCCCCAGCATGTCCTTCTCTCCCCCACTTCTCTCCCCCAGCATGTCCTTCTCTCCCCCACTTCTCTCCCCCAGCATGTCCTTCTCTCCCCAGCATGTCCTTCTCTCCCCAGCATGTCCTTCTCTCCCCAGCATGTCCTTCTCTCCCCAGCATGTCCTTCTCTCCCCAGCATGTCCTATTCTCCCCAGCATGTCCTTCTCTCCCCAGCATGTCCTATTCTCCCCAGCATGTCCTTCTCTCCCCCAGCATGCCCCTCTCCCCAGCATGTCCCTCTCTCCCCCAGCATGTCCCTCTCTCCCCCAGCATGTCCCTCTCCCCCAGCATGTCCTTCTCTCCCCCAGCATGTCCTTCTCTCCCCCAGCAAGTCCTTCTCTCCCCCAGCGTGTCCTTCTCTCCCCAAGCGTGTCCTTCTCTCCCCAGCACGTCCTTCTCTCCCCCACTTCTCTCCCCAGCATGTCCCTCTCTCCCCCAGCATGTCCTTCTCCCCCAGCATGTCCTTCTCTCCCCCAGCATGTCCTTCTCTCCCCCAGCAAGTCCTTCTCTCCCCCAGCGTGTCCCTCTCTCCCCCAGCATGTCCCTCTCACCCAGTATGGCTTTCTCTCCCCCCCAGTATGTCCTTCTCTCCCCCAGTATGTCCTTCTCTCCCCCAGCATGTCCTTCTCTCCCCAGCATGTCCTTCTCTCCCCAGCATGTCCTTCTCTCCCCAGCATGTCCTTCTCTCCCCAGCATGTCCTTCTCTCCCCAGCATGTCTTTCTCTCCCCCCCAGCATGTCTTTCTCTCCCCCCCAGCATGTCTTTCTCTCCCCCCCAGTATGTCTTTCTCTCCCCAGCACGTATTTCTCTCTCCTCTCCCCAGCACGTATTTCTCTCTCCTCTCCCCCAGCACGTATTTCTCTCTCCTCTCCCCAGCATGTTTTTCTCTCTCCCCAGCATGTCTCCTCTCCCCAGCATGTCTTTCTCTCTCCTCTCCCCAGCACGTCTTTCTCTCTCCTCTCCACTATGTCTTTATTTTATTATATACTTTATATCCTTATTTCTATCTGATCCTCCTTATGTTTTTATCTTATTCATTTCCCCTCATGTATATTTTTTGTCCCTCCCAAAGTGTCATGGAACAGAAATACCCCTGTCTGCCTTTTCTGTTCAGCCCCCCTCTCCCTTGGCAGTTCTGCTTGCTAGCTGGACGTGGATTTACTTTCCTTGCAGTTTACTCCTAGTGCAGATGGAATGGATACATTAAGTAGCCTTTTTCCTTCCAAGCTGTCGCACCCCTGGTTGCTCTGGCAACATCTCCAGTCCTCCAGTTAATGGACTTTCCCATTTTCTCCCCTGTATTTTTGCTGACAGTAGTGCAGTCTCACTCCATTTTAGTGTGACCCTTGCCCCTCACTTCCTTTTCCACCATTACCTGTGGATGAGTGAGCACTGCTGTAAACTCCTGTATGGTAGGATTATCTTTTCAACTGCCTTTAACTACCAAGCACCCACAAAGAGACATTATCCCAACACCTACATCTCTACACATGTTCCTGTTTTTCACCTGCTTTCCACAAATAAAGTAAAGAAAAGAAACAGACTTGTTGTGCTTGGAAAAGAGGGCCGAGTTGACACTATCTGGGCTAAATCATCTCACATATGACCCTGGCTTTCAGAATACAAAGCCCTTTCCCCCGCCCCCATATTTCTTCTCTCACACATGCTTTCTTTCTATTTCACAACCCCTCATACCTTTCTTTTCCCTCTTATGTATTTCTCTCCTACTTTATTTTCCCTTTGGGTTTTTTCTCTTCCTATGTAGATCACTTCACCTTTCATGTCTGTCTCTCCTCCTGGTCTGTCCCTTCTCTCCCACCTCTCTCCTGAGGCCCCACCCTCTGACCCAGGCAGTTGCTTTCTGTCTTTGCTTGTGCAAAGTACTCTGTTCCTGCTTGAGCTCTGCCTTTGTTCCTGTGTTTGCCTGTCTAGGATTGAACTTCTGCTTGGACCTGACTACCACCACCCAGACCACACTGTCTGAGGCCTCCCCCACTCAGTGCCCATCAGAGAGGAAGGGATTGCCTCTTGTGTCTGTGTCCTGTAGCTCAATGACTTGCAGAAAAGGGTCCAGGACAGCAGTACTGGCTCTCTCTCCCCCTTGGCGGTGGCTGGGCACCTGCAGATATTTGCTAAGGAAATGACTTCTAAAACATGTTTTGTTTTTCTTTTCAGCTACGGATGACAAATACTACAGGTAATTTAAATACAGCATGCATTTTATTATCGGCAGTTTGTACAGTCGCAATGATGCATTGCAATAGAAGAATGGATTTTTTTAGCTGCGCCGTAGACACAGAACTTGATAAAAACCCACCATATAATCCCGGTGTCAGTCAGCTCCTTGTGACGTGGGGTATGTCCCTTTATCTCCCTGTGCCTCAGGCACCAAACACCTCTACGGGGCAGGGAATCGGGGCTGCAAAAATGTATATGCACAAGGCTGCTGCATTCACTGTCAGCGCTATGCAAGAAAAACGTTTATCCTGTAACTCCTCCCTACGTCTTCTTATTGCGCCTCCCTAAGTAACAGACTCGGGTACATTGGGAACAATTGCAGCAAAGATATTGGCGCTAGGGGATGCAGCGGCTGTGTTCCAACTTTGTGTGTGTATATTTATTTATATATATATATACTTAGCTAAGCTATGGTGGGTAAAAAAAGTGACAAAAACCCTCCACAGCAAAGCATATAGCAAATGGAAATATTGCTTTATACTCATTTGCATGTATATGTGCAGACCTGTCTAAGACATGCAAATGAGCATACAGGAATATTTCCATTTGCCATCCATACATACATACAGACATACAGACATACAGACATACAGACATACAGACATACATACATACATACATACATACATACATACATACATTATATATTCTGTAAGGATCCCTAGAGATTCAGTACACCGGCACAAAAGATAACCACAAAAAAGTTGTTTATTGGGCTTCAGAATGCACACATATACCCAACGTTTCGGTCTCCAGGGCATATGTGTGTATTTTGGACCACTTTATGTTATTATCTCTTGTGCTGTGCCGGTATATTGGATCTCTTGGGATCCTTACAGACTGCAAATACACGTGCCTCTGCTGAGGCCTTATTTTCATTGTGTGCTACCATATTCTCTCTCTAAGATATATTTTCATATATATATATAATATATATCTATTTCACCCCCATATATAGGAACCACAGATGCAATATATTTCATACTCTCACTGCCTTTCATGTGTGTAACAGAAACATTCCTACATTAAACTTGTTGAACCAGTGACCTAACAATCTACTGTGATTCAGAGCCAAACACAGCGAGATTCAATGAATGTATGCCAATGGCAGCATCCATTCACATATTCTGTATTGTACAGGGGATTCAAAAGCAGCCAGTGTGATTATGGTGACTCACAGGGGGTCTCTCTTTCCTTGTAGCAAAAAATTTGTTCGACCAATATGGCGCCCCAAATTACCACCTATTTCTAGCTGGGGGTGAGTACTTAGCCCAACAGGATTGTAACTCTGAGGTGTTGTGTGAGGGTTGTACCTCTTCTGTTAATTCTCTCATAATTCAGTGATTTCTGACTTTCACCCCGGCTCTGTGTGAGCAACTGATGTGTGCAAGACAGCAATCCCAATATTTAAGAGGGTGGCCCCTAGCTCTGACAGAAGGCTGGGGAAAGTAGGACTGACATCGGGCAGGAGGTATATGTTACTGGCAAGTGGTAAGCGAGAATGTGACTTGTGAGGCATTAGAGAAATGGCACTGATAGATATAAGTAGAGGTAGTAAAGTAGGAGTAGTTGCTGGGTTAGCTAACATGGGCACTGGAAGACTACAAGTATTTATAATACTTACTGTCATTGGTCTTGGGCTTCTTTTGTAGTTCGGAGGAGGAGGAGAAGGTGGAGGAGGAGGTGACGTTAACTGGGGGGGGAAAATGGATCTCCAAGAAAGGTGTTTTTCTTTAAGCTACAGTAGCCCACTCTCTCCACTATTAATCTATGCGTATTGTTCTACTTAATCTAATGTAAAATATTTTCCTTCTTTCCCTTCCCCTAATGCGTTTCACAATTTATTCCCCACCCCTCCCCCTTATCTATCCCATTCTTGCAATGTATTTCTCCGTCCCTTCCCCCTCATGCGGCTTTTCCCCCCTTTATGTCTCTCTTTTCATCCTAGCACGTCTTTATCCCCCCTAACATCTTTCTCTTTCCTCCGCCAGCATCTCCTTCTGTCCCCTCTGCTAAGGGCAAAGCGGATGCCGTGTCGAAGTGCAGAGGTAGGTAGTAATACACTGATGTGGGCCTGGGATGCAGGAGTAGTCAGGTCCAGTTCCGCGGTCGAGACAGGCGGCAGGAAGGGGTAATCAGGTCCAGTTCTGGGGTCGAGTCAGGCGGCAGGCAGGGGTAGTCAGGTACAAGCAGAAGTTCAAACACAGGCAGGCAATCACAGAAACAAAGGCAGCGCTCAAGGGGGAACAGAGTACTTTGCACAAGAAAATACAGAGAGCAACTGCCTGCTATTTAAAGACCACAAGCAGCTGCTGGCGATAAAGGACAAGAGAGAGGCTGACTTCCTGTCAGCATCCATCTTAGGTGTGGCAATATATGACCTGGTCCGTCTGCCATCTTGGTATCCAGACAGATCCCTTATACCTCTTCCCCGTAATAACTTTCATCTCTCTCCTCTAGCAGTTATTTCTATCAGCTCTTCCCCCATTATGTCTCTCTCCTCTCCCCCAGCATTTCTTTCTTTCTGCTCTCCCCCAGCATGTCTGTCTTTCTCCTCTATCCCAGCATGTCTTTCTCTCTCTTCTCTCTTAGCATGACTTTCTCTCTCCTCTCCCACACCAGCATGACTTTCTCTCTCCTCTCCCACACCAGCATGTCCTTCTCTCCCCCAGCATGTCCTTCTCTCCCCCAGCATTTCCTTCTCTCCCCCAGCATTTCCTTCTCTCCCCCAGCATTTCCTTCTCTCCCCCAGCATTTCCTTCTCTCCCCCAGCATTTCCTTCTCTCCCCCAGCATTTCCTTCTCTCCCCCAGCATTTCCTTCTCTCCCCGAGCATGTCCTTCTCTCTCCAGCATGTCCTTCTCCCCCCAGCATGTCTTTCTCTCCCCCAGCACGTCTTTCTCTCCCCAGCATGTCCTTCTCTCCCCCAGCATGTCTTTCTCTCCCCAGCATGTCTTTCTCTCCCCCAGCATGTCTTTCTCTCCCCCAGCATGTCCTTCTCTCCCCCAGCATGTCCTTCTCTCCCCAGCATGTCCTTCTCTCCCCAGCATGTCCTTCTCTCCCCCAGCATGTCCTTCTCTCTCTAGCATCTCCCCCAGCATGTCCTTCTCTCCCCCAGCATGTCCTTCTCTCTCCCAGCCTGTCCTTCTCTCCCCAGCATGTCCTTCTGCCAGCATGTCGTTCTCTCCCCCAGCATGTCCTTCTCTCCCCAGCATGTCCTTCTCTCCCCCAGCATGTCCTTCTCTACCCCACATGTCCTTCTCTACCCCCAGCATGTCTTTCTCTCCCCCAGCATGTCCTTCTCTACCCCAGCATGTCTTTCTCTCCCCCAGCATGTCCTTCTTTCCCCCAGCATGTCTTTCTCTCTCCCCCAGCATGTCTTTCTCCCTCCCCCAGCATGTCTTTCTCCCTCCCCCAGCATGTCCTTCTCTCCCCCAGCATGTCCTTCTCTCCCCCAGCATGTCCTTCTCTCCCCCAGCATGTCCTTCTCTCCCCCAGCATGTCCTTCTCTCCCCCAGCATGTCCTTCTCTCCCCCAGCATGTCCTTCTCTCCCCCAGCATGTCCTTCTCTCCCCCAGCATGTCCTTCTCTCCCCCAGCATGTCCTTCTCTCCCCCAGCATGTCCTTCTCTCCCCCAGCATGTCCTTCTCTCCCCCAGCATGTCCTTCTCTCTCCTCCAGCATGTCCTTCTCTCCCCCAGCATGTCCTTCTCTCTCCCAGCATGTCCTTCTCTCTCCCAGCATGTCCTTCTCTCTCCCAGCATGTCCTTCTCTCTCCCAGCATGTCCTTCTCTCCCCAGCATGTCCTTCTCTCCCCCAGCATGTCCTTCTCTCCCCAGCATCTCCCCCAGCATGTCCTTCTCTGCCCCAGCATGTCCTTCTCTGCCCCAGCATGTCCTTCTCTCCCCAGCATGTCCTTCTCTCCCCAGCATGTCCTTCTCTCCCCCAGCATGTCCTTCTCTCACCAGCATTTCCTTCTCTCACCAGCATGTCCTTCTCTCCCCAGCATGTCCTTCTCTCCCCAGCATGTCCTTCTCTCCCCAGCATGTCCTTTCCTCCCCAGCATGTCTTTCTCTCCCCCAGCATGTCCTTCTCTACCCCAGCATGTCTTTCTCTCCCCCAGCATGTCCTTCTCTTCCCAGCATCTCCCCCAGCATGTCCTTCTCTCCCCCAGCATGTCTTTCTCTCTCCCCCAGCATGTCTTTCTCTCTCCCCCAGCATGTCTTTCTCTCTCCCAGCATGTCCTTCTCTACCCCAGCATGTCTTTCTCTCCCCCAGCATGTCCTTCTCTACCCCAGCATGTCTTTCTCTCCCCCAGCATGTCCTTTTCTTCCCAGCATCTCCCCCAGCATGTCCTTCTCTCCCCCAGCATGTCTTTCTCTCTCCCCCAGCATGTCTTTCTCTCTCCCCCAGCATGTCTTTCTCTCCCCCAGCATGTCCTTCTCTACCCCAGCATGTCTTTCTCTCCCCCAGCATGTCCTTCTCTTCCCAGCATCTCCCCCAGCATGTCCTTCTCTCCCCCAGCATGTCTTTCTCTCTCCCCCAGCATGTCTTTCTCTCTCCCCCAGCATGTCTTTCTCTCTCCCTCAGCATGTCCTTCTCTCCCCAGAATGTCCTTCTCTCCCCAGCATGTCCTTCTCTCCCCAGCATGTCCTTCTCTCCCCAGCATGTCCTTTCCTCCCCAGCATGTCTTTCTCTCCCCCAGCATGTCCTTCTCTACCCCAGCATGTCTTTCTCTCCCCCAGCATGTCCTTCTCTTCCCAGCATCTCCCACAGCATGTCCTTCTCTCCCCCAGCATGTCTTTCTCTCTCCCCCAGCATGTCTTTCTCTCTCCCCCAGCATGTCTTTCTCTCTCCCTCAGCATGTCCTTCTCTCCCCCAGCATGTCTTTCTCTACCCCAGCATGTCTTTCTCTCTCCCAGCATGTCCTTCTCTTCCCAGCATCTCCCCCAGCATGTCCTTCTCTCCCCCAGCATGTCTTTCTCTCTCCCCCAGCATGTCTTTCTCTCTCCCCCAGCATGTCTTTCTCTCTCCCTCAGCATGTCCTTCTCTCCCCCAGCATGTCCTTCTCTCCCCCAGCATGTCCTTCTCTCCCCCAGCATGTCCTTCTCTCCCCCAGCATGTCCTTCTCTCCCCCAGCATGTCCTTCTCTCCCCCAGCATGTCCTTCTCTCCCCCAGCATGTCCTTCTCTCCCCCAGCATGTCCTTCTCTCTCCTCCAGCATGTCCTTCTCTCCCCCAGCATGTCCTTCTCTCTCCCAGCATGTCCTTCTCTCTCCCAGCATGTCCTTCTCTCTCCCAGCATGTCCTTCTCTCTCCCAGCATGTCCTTCTCTCCCCAGCATGTCCTTCTCTCCCCCAGCATGTCCTTCTCTCCCCAGCATCTCCCCCAGCATGTCCTTCTCTGCCCCAGCATGTCCTTCTCTGCCCCAGCATGTCCTTCTCTCCCCAGCATGTCCTTCTCTCCCCAGCATGTCCTTCTCTCCCCCAGCATGTCCTTCTCTCACCAGCATTTCCTTCTCTCACCAGCATGTCCTTCTCTCCCCAGCATGTCCTTCTCTCCCCAGCATGTCCTTCTCTCCCCAGCATGTCCTTCTCTCCCCAGCATGTCCTTTCCTCCCCAGCATGTCTTTCTCTCCCCCAGCATGTCCTTCTCTACCCCAGCATGTCTTTCTCTCCCCCAGCATGTCCTTCTCTTCCCAGCATCTCCCCCAGCATGTCCTTCTCTCCCCCAGCATGTCTTTCTCTCTCCCCCAGCATGTCTTTCTCTCTCCCCCAGCATGTCTTTCTCTCTCCCAGCATGTCCTTCTCTACCCCAGCATGTCTTTCTCTCCCCCAGCATGTCCTTCTCTACCCCAGCATGTCTTTCTCTCCCCCAGCATGTCCTTTTCTTCCCAGCATCTCCCCCAGCATGTCCTTCTCTCCCCCAGCATGTCTTTCTCTCTCCCCCAGCATGTCTTTCTCTCTCCCCCAGCATGTCTTTCTCTCCCCCAGCATGTCCTTCTCTACCCCAGCATGTCTTTCTCTCCCCCAGCATGTCCTTCTCTTCCCAGCATCTCCCCCAGCATGTCCTTCTCTCCCCCAGCATGTCTTTCTCTCTCCCCCAGCATGTCTTTCTCTCTCCCCCAGCATGTCTTTCTCTCTCCCTCAGCATGTCCTTCTCTCCCCAGCATGTCCTTCTCTCCCCAGCATGTCCTTCTCTCCCCAGCATGTCCTTCTCTCCCCAGCATGTCCTTTCCTCCCCAGCATGTCTTTCTCTCCCCCAGCATGTCCTTCTCTACCCCAGCATGTCTTTCTCTCCCCCAGCATGTCCTTCTCTTCCCAGCATCTCCCACAGCATGTCCTTCTCTCCCCCAGCATGTCTTTCTCTCTCCCCCAGCATGTCTTTCTCTCTCCCCCAGCATGTCTTTCTCTCTCCCTCAGCATGTCCTTCTCTCCCCCAGCATGTCTTTCTCTACCCCAGCATGTCTTTCTCTCTCCCAGCATGTCCTTCTCTTCCCAGCATCTCCCCCAGCATGTCCTTCTCTCCCCCAGCATGTCTTTCTCTCTCCCCCAGCATGTCTTTCTCTCTCCCCCAGCATGTCTTTCTCTCTCCCTCAGCATGTCCTTCTCTCCCCCAGCATGTCCTTCTCTCCCCAGCATGTCCTTTTCTCCCCAGCATGTCCTTTTCTCCCCAGCATGTCCTTCTCTCCCCAGCATGTCCTTCTCTCCCCAGCATGTCCTTCTCTCCCCAGCATGTCCTTCTCTCCCCAGCATGTCCTTCTCTCCCCCAGCATGTATTTCTCTCTCCCCCAGCATGTCCTTCTCTCTCCCCCAGCATGTCTTTCTCTCTCTCCCAGCATGTCCTTCTCTCTCCCCCAGCATGTCCTTCTCTCTCCCCCAGCATGTCCTTCTCTCCCCCAGCATGTCCTTCTCTCCCCCAGTATGTCCTTCTCTCTCCCCCAGTATGTCCTTCTCTCTCCCCCAGTATGTCCTTCTCTCTCACCCAGTATGTCCTTCTCTCTCCCCCAGTATGTCCTTCTCTCTCCCCAAGTATGTCCTCCTCTCTCCCCCAGTATGTCCTTCTCTCTCCAGCATGTCCTTCTCTCCCCAGCATGTCTTTCTCACTCCCCCAGTATGTCCTTCTCTCTCCAGCATGTCCTTCTCTCCCCAGCATGTCTTTCTCTCTCCCCCAGTATGTCCTTCTCTCTCCCCCAGCATGTCCTTCTCTCTCCCCCAGCATGTCCTTCTCTCTCCCCCAGCATGTCCTTCTCTCCCCAGCATGTCCTTCTCTCTCCCCTAGCATGTCCTTCTCTCCTCTAGCATGTCCTTCTCTCCCCCAGCATGTCTTTCTCTCTCCCCCAGCATGTCTTTCTCTCTCCCCCAGCATGTCCTTCTCTCCCCCAGCATGTCCTTCTCTCCCCCAGCATGTCCTTCTCTCCCCAGCATGTCCTTCTCTCCCCAGCATGTCCTTCTCTCCCCAGCATGTCCTTCTCTCCCCAGCATGTCCTTCTCTCCCCAGCATGTCCTTCTCTCTCCCCCAGCATGTCTTTCTCTCCCCCAGCATGTTCTTCTCTCCCCCAGCATGTCCTTCTCTCCCCCAGCATGTCCTTCTCTCTTCCAGCATGTCCTTCTCTCCCCAGCATGTCCTTCTCTCCCCAGCATGTCCTTCTCTCTCCCCCAGCATGTCCTTCTCTCCCCCAGCATGTCCTTCTCTCCCCAGCATCTCCCCCAGCATGTCCTTCTCTGCCCCAGCATGTCCTTCTCTCCCCAGCATGTCCTTCTCTCCCCAGCATCTCCCCCAGCATGTCCTTCTCTGCCCCAGCATGTCTTTCTCTCTCCCAGCATGTCCTTCTCTCCCCAGCATTTCCTTCTCTTCCCAGCATCTCCCCCAGCATGTCCTTCTCTCCCCCAGCATGTCTTTCTCTCTCCCCCAGCATGTCTTTCTCTCTCCCCCAGCATGTCTTTCTCTCTCCCTCAGCATGTCCTTCTCTCCCCCAGCATGTCCTTCTCTTCCCAGCATCTCCCCCAGCATGTCCTTCTCTCCCCCAGCATGTCTTTCTCTCTCCCCCAGCATGTCTTTCTCTCTCCCCCAGCATGTCTTTCTCTCTCCCTCAGCATGTCCTTCTCTCCCCCAGCATGTCCTTCTCTCCCCAGCATGTCCTTCTCTCTCACACTTCTCTCCCCAGCATGTCCTTCTCTCCCCCAGCACGTCTTTCTCTCTCCTCTCCCCAGCACGTTTTTCTCTCTCCTCTCCCCAGCATGTTTTTCTCTCTCCCCTGCATGTCTTTCTCTCTCCTCTCCCCAGCATGTTTTTCTCTCTCCTCTCCCCAGCATGTTTTTCTCTCTCCCCTGCATGTCTTTCTCTCCTCTCCCCAGCATGTTTTTCTCTCTCCCCAGTATGTGTCTCTCCTCTCCCCAGCACGTCTTTCTCTCTCCTCTCCACTATGTCTTTATTTTATTATATACTTTATATCATTATTTCTATCTGATCCTCCTTATGTTTTTATCTTATTCATTTCCCCTCATGTATATTTTTTGTCCCTCCCAAAGCCTCTTTCCCCCGCCCCCATATTTCTTCTCTCACACATTCTTTCTTTCTATTTCACAACCCCTCATACCTTTCTTTTCCATCTTATGTATTTCTCTCCTACTTTATTTTCCCTTTGGGGTTTTTCTCTTCCTTTGTAGATCTCTTCACCTTTTCATGTCTGTTTCTCCCCCTGGTCTGTCCCTTCCCTCTCACCTCTCTCCTGAGGCCCCACCCTCTGACCCAGGCAGTTGCTTTCTGTCTTTGCTTGTGCAAAGTACTCTGTTCCTGCTTGAGCTCTGCCTTTGTTCCTGTGTTTGCCTGTCTAGGATTGAACTTCTGCTTGGACCTGACTACCGCCGTCCAGACCACAGTCTGAGACCACCCCCCCTCAGTGCTCATCAGAGAGGAAGGGATTGCCTCTTGTGTCTGTGTCCTGTAGCTCAATGACTTGCAGGAAAGGGTCCAGGACAGCAGTACTGGCTCTCCCCCCTTGGCGGTGGTTGGGCACCTGCAGATATTTGCTAAGGATATGACTTCTAAAACATGTTTTGTTTTTCTTTTCAGCTACGGATGACAAATATTACAGGTAATTTAAATACAGTATGCATTTTATTATCTGCAGTTTGTACAGTCGAAATGATGCATTGCAATAGAAGAATGGATTTTTTTAGCTGCACCGTAGACGCAGAACTTGATAAAAACCCACCATATAATCCCGGTGTCAGTCAGCTCCTTGTGACGTGGGGTATGGCCCTTTATCTCCCTGTGCCTCAGGCACCAAACACCTCTACGGGGCAGGGACTCGGGGCTGCAAAAATGTATATGCACAAGGCTGTTGCATTCACTGTCAGCGCTATGCAAGAAAAACGTTTATCCTGTAACTCCTCCCTACGTCTTCTTATTGCGCCTCCCTAAGTAACAGACTCAGGTACATTGGGAACAATTGCAGCAAAGATATTGGCGCTAGGAGATGCTGCGGCTGTGTTCCAACTTTGTGTGTGTGTATATTTATTTATATTTATATATATATATACTTAGTTAAGTTATGGTGGGTAAAAAAAGTGACAAAAACCCTCCACAGCAAAGCATATAGCAAAAGGAAATATTCCTTTATACTCATTTGCATGTATATGTGCAGACCTGTCTAAGACATGCAAATGAGCATACAGGAATATTTCCATTTGCTATATGTAACGGGTATTCCACTCCACCCAATCTCATATATAGTGTGGGTGAGTAGAACATGTGGTGTTACCGGTGTGGTGCGTATACCTGTAGGCTCACAGGAGGTCTGAGCCTCCGCTAATGAGAGCCTGGGGTGAATCTTCTGGAACGTTTCTTGGTTCAGCGCCTCCACCTATGTAGGATTCTATGGAAATGTAGAATGACCCTAACATAGGAACCCACTCAGAAACCACATACACCAGTATTATGGATAACAGGTTTACTGAATGAACATAGAACATATCATCGCCTTTACATAACCTCATAACCTGTGTCCCTCTCACGAGGAGACACTACCCGTGACGTCTCGCAGGACGTTTCCCAACACTAGGTGATCCCACCCAGTGTCCAGTGAAACCCCCACACCCAAGGTCCCGTACTCCTACGGAGATAGTCAATGGGTGACTGCGCAGTCACTAAAACCTCTAGGCCTGTTGGTGCACATGTGTTGGTATAATACCTGCCGAGCACTCCGGTGCTAGGGTCAGCAACAAGCTTCTCAAAGGATCAGTCGGGCGATGCCTCCTTCTGATCCTCTGCAACCGCACTCCTTTCACTTTTGCACCGCTCGAGCGGTCCCACTCCGGAACAGTCTCTGTGGACCCCAACGTGGGTCCAACCGCTTTCCGGGAACAACGATACTTCTGTGTCCCTACCTACATAAGGGGCACGTGCTGCACTATAGGCCGTCCCTATAATACAGCAACCTACGGTGGCTTGGGATACTCCTATGGGCCTAAGGGGTCAGGACCTGTCCCACTCCCCTAACTACCCACATCCCTAAGCCTCACTAACTCTAACAGCCAACGTGCTGCTAACCACGGTGCCTGCCTGTCAGACCTCACAGCAATGCCTGCTGTGACTCTGACAGTGCAGCACTCTAAACTAGGGCCGCGTCCCTCTCTAGGATCTCCCTAACCAATTACCCACTAGTAACTGACTTCTAACTACTGGAGTGACAGGGTCCCTTCCTCTAAGGCAGTCCCTGGCAACACTCCTATCTTAGGGTAACATCAGAGCTATCTTGGGCCAAGGGGGTGCTGGCTAGTACAGGGGATCCCTCTCTCCCATACCCTACCTCCTTCCCTTGTCTGCCTCCTTGCTCTGCTTCTTCCTGACTGACCCGTAGCTCCAGCCCGCCAAATGTATCCATCTCCCTCCAGGGCGGTCCTACAACCCTATTGGCTCCTCTCAGGCACCTGGTGCCTGTCTCGCTATGCCCTCTGGGAATTGTAGTCCCGGGGCACCTGTAATAACACTGGGGCCGCGTGCGCGCCTTCCCTGTGCTTACACTAACCCCTAATGGCCGCCGCAACATCCCTGTCACTGTCCCTACTCTCGCGCGACTCCTTCCTAACTCTGGCCTATCTTCTGCGCATGCGCGACTCTCTCGGGCCGCCGGGGACTCTCTGCGCATGCGCGAACCGACGCAACATGGCGGCGCCCTGTGCAAGAGCCGCCGGAGATCTCCTGCACTCCGGCGAGCTCCCTCCTCGGCCCCCACCCTCCTGAATGGCCGTCGGGTCTGCCGCTTGCCTCTGGCAGTACCCAACAGCGTCCGTGGCCACGGAGGCTCCCTGGGGGGTCGAGGAGAGAAAAAGGTGACCTGGCTACACTCTCCCCCGGGTGAAACACCCAACGCCCTCGCTTGGGGAACGACATAGCATGGTACAATTTTACACACTGAAAATTTTCGTGGCATAACCCGTACACATAACATATCGGCTGCAACATCCCTGAAACCCAGCACATCACACCCATTATTACCCGAGGCTGGCTGAGACCATTTGTGGGGTGCCCCTGACTGATCATGTGGGGGTACCTCACTTTTGCGTCCGTGAGCCTCCCCCAGAAAATTTTCTTGGAGAGCACACTCTAAAGCGACAGCTACTGGCTCTTCGCTACTTCCTCCCCCTGGTGGAAGGAGTAGCACAGTGTCTCTGAATTGGGCCTTTACCCGGTCATCCGCGGCAGGGATGCGGTAGACCAGGAGGCCAGGACCTTTCCCGCGGTCCACTACCTGAGGAATGGGGCGCTCCTTTTTGGGCTTAAAGGAGGCCAGTCTCCCTGGATCTCCCTTTACACAGTCCTTGTCCCTATAGTTCTGCGAGGCTTCCACTGAGAAGCGAGCACTGGACAATGTCTCGGTTTCACCTGGCAAGGGGGAAAAAGTAGACACCTTACCCCTGCGGTGATTCACGGTGGCCAACAGGTCCTCGGGGACGCTGTCAGTTCCCACCTTGGTGGTATCGGGACCTGCCCCCGGCACTTCTGGGGCAGCCCACTTACGCGCTGAAAACTCGGGAGCGTTGGATCCCAGTCCTGGGACCACTTGCGTCGGGGCACACGGGCTCACACTCCGCTCAGGAACCGTAGCATTGGCCTTCTTCACGGCCACCTCCATCGGAGTCGGTGGGGAACAAGGGGGTTCTTTACCACTCTGCTGGCTGACGATGGGCTTCCCTTCTTCCGGAAGGATCGACGGTAGACACTGGTCCACTCTCTTCTCTGGACAGCTACCTTCTAATGAGGACACCTCCACCAGGACGCGATGCAGAGGGGAGCCCTTCGCCCGGGCGACCATACTTAAGGAGCCATCGTGCTCCGCGGTCACCTGGAGGCTCACCCCCGACACCCCTGGGGCAGTCGACTCACCCTGGTCGTCTGTAGGTACTGGTCCCACGCCTAGGACCGATGATACCTCTGTAGTAGGTCGGACTGACCATTGTAGGGCACACGGGACCACAGCAGGGTCCGCAACATCGGGATACACCTTTTCCAGGGTACACGGACCCAAAGCAGACTCTGTATCCTCGGCATCCCCGCTGGGGTGGTTCGCCGGTAGGCGCATCGCCACCGATGGGACTTCAACCTCTTCCCCGGAAGATATCATGACAGTATCCTCCGCAAGGTAGTCACCAGATCCTTCTGTAATACAGCCCGTGGTTGTGGTTACGAAGCTGGCGTGCTCCGGTACCTCCACTGCAGTCGCGCTCTTCTCCGCCATGGGTTCACTTGGCTCCTTAGCTGGCTCTGTAGGCTGGGGTACAATAGACTTCAATAACCGCACACCGCAACATTCACAGTAGGACCACCATGTCAATGTCTCTCTAGAACAGCCGCACGTGGGGCTAAAACACTGTATGCCCATTTCTCCTTCCACCTCGACGGTCCTAAAGTCGAAGGGTCCTTGAGCCACGTTGGCTCCCTGAGCGTGGGCTTCTTGCAGGCAGGAGCATATGAAGAGAAGAGAATCTACTCCTGGCGCGCGCCAGGCCACATATACATTGGGGTGTACTCCCTTACAGTCTGTCTCATCATCATTATCAGAAAACCCATAGTCTATTTCATTTATGTCGGCCACAGTGCCCTCTTCCTCGGGCTGTCC
Organism: Ascaphus truei; assembly: GCF_040206685.1. Classification (NCBI taxonomy): domain Eukaryota; kingdom Metazoa; phylum Chordata; class Amphibia; order Anura; family Ascaphidae; genus Ascaphus; species Ascaphus truei. Next base: position 128,996 of record NW_027456953.1, read on the forward strand.
TGTAGCCGCCAACGGCACGGGTTGCAGAGTCGGTATCCTGCAGCAGCCACACATGCGTCCCCAGGCCAATTTACAAAAGGAGCAGTCACCGTTGTTACAGAAACATTCCCGGCACCCATCCTCGTTTGCGTCTTCCAGCCGCCCTCTTATCAGGCACGTCAAAATCGCAAAGTTCATACTACCCGACGGACTCAACGATTCTATCATACACGGACACAACAAAAAGGATACGGCCCCGGCCTTCGTCGGCCAGAGTCCATATGACGGCGAGCAATTTTCTTTGCCCCCAGTACTTTCTTTGATGGAGACAGCAGTTACGGATGAAGGCTCACAGTGCTTGCTCCCCCTGGTGGAATCTGAAGGAGGGGCAGCACACACTTTCATGAAGTGACTCTGGCTCTGCGTGGAGTTATTCAGTTGGCGGGGGCGGGGCTTAGGGTTTCCCGCCAAACCCGGACAGTTTGCAACATTCTCCCGCACGGGCGGGAAATCAGCACGTGGCTTCTTCATGGCGAACAAAAATAGCACAATTTAGAAAAAAATGTAACAGGGCACCCCAGGTCTCTCTCAGCAGCGCCTCCAAATGTAACGGGTATTCCACCCCACCCAATCTCATATATAGTGTGGGTGAGTAGAACATGTGGTGTTACCGGTGTGGTGCGTATACCTGTAGGCTCACAGGAGGTCTGAGCCTCCGCTAATGAGAGCCTGGGGTGAATCTTCTGGAACGTTTCTTGGTTCAGTGCCTCCACCTATGTAGGATTCTATGGAAATGTAGAATGACCCTAACATAGGAACCCACTCAGAAACCACATACACCAGTATTATGGATAACAGGTTTACTGAATGAACATAGAACATATCATCGCCTTTACATAACCTCATAACCTGTGTCCCTCTCACGAGGAGACACTACCCGTGACGTCTCGCAGGACGTTTCCCAACACTAGGTGATCCCACCCAGTGTCCAGTGAAACCCCCACACCCAAGGTCCCGTACTCCTACGGAGATAGTCAATGGGTGACTGCGCAGTCACTAAAACCTCTAGGCCTGTTGGTGCACATGTGTTGGTATAATACCTGCCGAGCACTCCGGTGCTAGGGTCAGCAACAAGCTTCTCAAAGGATCAGTCGGGCGATGCCTCCTTCTGATCCTCTGCAACCGCACTCCTTTCACTTTTGCACCGCTCGAGCGGTCCCACTCCGGAACAGTCTCTGTGGACCCCAACGTGGGTCCAACCGCTTTCCGGGAACAACGATACTTCTGTGTCCCTACCTACATAAGGGGCACGTGCTGCACTATAGGCCGTCCCTATAATACAGCAACCTACGGTGGCTTGGGATACTCCTATGGGCCTAAGGGGTCAGGACCTGTCCCACTCCCCTAACTACCCACATCCCTAAGCCTCACTAACTCTAACAGCCAACGTGCTGCTAACCACGGTGCCTGCCTGTCAGACCTCACAGCAATGCCTGCTGTGACTCTGACAGTGCAGCACTCTAAACTAGGGCCGCGTCCCTCTCTAGGATCTCCCTAACCAATTACCCACTAGTAACTGACTTCTAACTACTGGAGTGACAGGGTCCCTTCCTCTAAGGCAGTCCCTGGCAACACTCCTATCTTAGGGTAACATCAGAGCTATCTTGGGCCAAGGGGGTGCTGGCTAGTACAGGGGATCCCTCTCTCCCATACCCTACCTCCTTCCCTTGTCTGCCTCCTTGCTCTGCTTCTTCCTGACTGACCCGTAGCTCCAGCCCGCCAAATGTATCCATCTCCCTCCAGGGCGGTCCTACAACCCTATTGGCTCCTCTCAGGCACCTGGTGTCTGTCTCGCTATGCCCTCTGGGAATTGTAGTCCCGGGGCACCTATAATAACACTGGGGCCGCGTGCGCGCCTTCCCTGTGCTTACACTAACCCCTAATGGCCGCCGCAACATCCCTGTCACTGTCCCTACTCTCGCGCGACTCCTTCCTAACTCTGGCCTATCTTCTGCGCATGCGCGACTCTCTCGGGCCGCTGGGGACTCTCTGCGCATGCGCGAACCGACGCAACATGGCGGCGCCCTGTGCAAGAGCCGCCGGAGATCTCCTGCACTCCGGCGAGCTCCCTCCTCGGCCCCCACCCTCCTGAATGGCCGTCGGGTCTGCCGCTTGCCTCTGGCAGTACCCAACAGCGTCCGTGGCCACGGAGGCTCCCTGGGGGGTCGAGGAGAGAAAAAGGTGACCTGGCTACATATACATACATACAGACATACATACAGACATACATACAGACATACATACATACATATACATTATATATTCTGTAAGGATCCCTAGAGATTCAATACACCGGCACAAAAGATAACCACAAAAAAGTTGTTTATTGGGCTTCAGAATGCACACATATACCCAACGTTTCGGTCTCCAGGGCATATGTGTGTATTTTGGACCACTTTATGTTATTATCTCTTGTGCTGTGCCGGTATATTGGATCTCTTGGGATCCTTACAGACTGCAAAAACACGTGCCTCTGCTGAGGCCTTATTTTCATTGTGTGCTACCATATTCTCTCTCTAAGATATATATTCATATATATGTAATATATATCTATTTCTCCCCCATACATAGGAACCACAGATGCAATATATTTCATACTCTCACTGCCTTTCATGTGTGTAACAGAAACATTCCTACATTAAACTTGTTGAACCAGGGACCTAACAATCTACTGTGATTCAGAGCCAAAAACCGCGAGATACAATGAATGTATGCCAATGGCAGCATCCATTCACATATTCTGTATTGTGCAGGGGATTCAAAAGCAGCCAGTGTGATTATGGTGACTCACAGGGGGTCTCTCTTTCCTTGTAGCAAAAAATTTGTTCGACCAAAATGGCGCCCCAAATTACCAGCAATTTCTAGCTGGGGGTGAGTACTTAGCCCAGCAGGATTGTAAATCTGAGGTGTTGTGTGAGGGTTGTACCTCTTCTGTTAATTCTCTCATAATTCAGTGATTTCTGACTTTCACCCCGGCTCTGTGTGAGCAACTGATGTGTGCAAGATGGCAATCCCAATATTTAAGAGGGTGGCCCCTAGCTCTGACAGAAGGCTGGGGAAAGTAGGACTGGCATCGGGCAGGAGGTATATGTTACTGGCAAGTGGTAAGCGAGAATGTGACTCGTGAGGCATTAGAGAAATGGCACTGATAGATATAAGTAGAGGTAGTAAAGTAGGAGTAGTTGCTGGGTTAGCTAACATGGACACTGGAAGACTACAAGTATTTATAATACTCACTGTCATTGGTCTTGGGCTTCTTTTGTAGTTCGGAGGAGGAGGAGAAGGTGGAGGAGGAGGTGACGTTAACTGGGGGGGAAAAATGGATCTCCAAGAAAGGTGTTTTTCTTTAAGCTACAGTAGCCCACTCTCTCCACTATTAATCTATGCGTATTGTTCTACTTAATCTAATGTAAAATATTTTCCTTCTTTCCCTTCCCCTAATGCGTTTCACAATTTATTCCCCACCCCTCCCCCTTATCTATCCCTTTCTTGCAATGTATTTCTCCGTCCCTTCCCCCTCATACGGCTTTTCCCCCCTTTATGTCTCTCTTTTCATCCTAGCACGTCTTTATCCCCCCTAACATCTTTCTCTTTCCTCCGCCAGCATCTCCTTCTGTCTCCTCTGCTAAGGGCAAAGCGGATGCCGTGTCGAAGTGCAGAGGTAGGTAGTAATACACCGACGTGGGCCTGGGATGCAGGAGTAGTCAGGTCCAGTTCCGCGGTCGAGACAGGCGGCAGGAAGGGGTAATCAGGTCCAGTTCTGGGGTCCAGTCAGGCGGCAGGCAGGGGTAGTCAGGTACAAGCAGAAGTTCAAACACAGGCAGGCAATCACAGAAACAAAGGCAGCGCTCAAGGGGGAACAGAGTACTTTGCACAAGAAAATACAGAGAGCAACTGCCTGCTATTTAAAGACCACAAGCAGCTGCTGGCGATAAAGGACCAGAGAGAGGCTGACTTCCTGTCAGCATCCATCTTAGGTGTGGCAATATATGACCTGGTCCGACTGCCATCTTGGTATCCAGACAGATCCCTTATACCTCTTCCCCCTAATAACTTTCATCTCTCTCCTCTAGCAGTTATTTCTATCAGCTCTTCCCCCATTATGTCTCTCTCCTCTCCCCCAGCATTTCTTTCTTTCTGCTCTCCCCCAGCATGTCTGTCTTTCTCCTCTATCCCAGCATGTCTTTCTCTCTCCTCTCCCACACCAGCATGTCTTTCGCTCTCCTCTCCCACACCAGCATGTCTTTCTCTCTCCTCTCCCACACAAGCATGTATTTCTTTCTCCTCTCCCCCAGAATGTCTCTCACCTCCCCCCCAGCATGTCCTCCTCCCCCAGCATGTCCTCTCCCCCAGCATGTCCTTCTCTCCCCCAGCATGCCTTTCTCTCCCCCAGCATGTCCTTCTCTCCCCAGCATGACCTTCTCTCCCCCAGCATCTTTCTCTCCCCCAGCATGTCCTTCTCTCCCCCAGCATGTCTTTCTCTCCCCCAGCATGTCTTTCTCTCCCCCAGCATGTCCTTCTCTCCCCCAGCATGTCTTTCTCTCCCCCAGCATGTCCTTCTCTCCCCCAGCATGTCCTTCTCTCCCCCAGCATGTCCTTCTCTCCCCCAGCATGTCCTTCTCTCCCCCAGCATGTCCTTCTGTCCTTCTCTCCCCCAGCATGTCCTTCTCTCCCCCAGCATGTCCTTCTCTCTCCCCCAGCATGTCCTTCTCTCTCCCCCAGTATGTCCTTCTCTCTCCCCTAGTATGTCCTTCTCTCTCCCCCAGCATGTCCTTCTCTCTCCCCCAGCATGTCCTTCTCTCTCCCCCAGCATGTCCTTCTCTCTCCCCCAGCATGTCCTTCTCTCCCCAGCATGTCTTTCTCTCTCCCCCAGCATGTCTTTCTCTCTCCCCCAGCATGTCCTTCTCTCCCCCAGCATGTCCTTCTCTCTCCCCCAGCATCCCCTTCTCTGCCCAGCATGTCCTTCTCTCCCCAGCATGTCCTTCTCTCCCCAGTATGTCCTTCTCTCCCCCAGCATGTCTTTCTCTCTCCCCCAGCATGTCCTTCTCTCTCCAGCATGTCCTTCTCTCTCCCAGCATGTCATTCTCTCCCCCAGCATGTCCTTCTCTCCCCAGCATGTCCTTCTCTCTCTCAGCATGTACTTCTCTACCCCAGCATGTCCTTCTCTCTCCCAGTATCCTTCTCTCTCCCCCAGTATGTCCTTCTCTCTCCCCCAGTATGTCCTTCTCTCTCCCCCAGTATGTCCTTCTCTCTCCCCCAGTATGTCCTTCTCTCTCCCCCAGCATGTCCTCTCTCCCCCAGCATGTCCTTCTCTCTCCCCCAGCATGTCCTTCTCTCTCCCCCAGCATGTCCTTCTCTCTCCCCCAGCATGTCCTTCTCTCTCCCCCAGCATGTCCTTCTCTCCCAGCATGTCCTTCTCTCCCCAGCATGTCCTTCTCTCCCCAGCATGTCCTTCTCTCCCCAGCATGTCATTCTCTCTCCCCCAGCATGTATTTCTCTGTCCTTCTCTCTCCCCCAGCATGTATTTCTCTGTCCTTCTCTCTCCCCCAGCATGTATTTCTCTGTCCTTCTCTCTCCCCCAGCATGTCCTTCTCGCTCTCCCAGCATGTCCTTCTCTCCCCCAGCATGTCCTTCTCTCCCCCAGCATGTCCTTCTCTCCCCCAGCATGTATTTCTCTGTCCTTCTCTCTCCCCCAGCATGTATTTCTCTGTCCTTCTCTCTCCCCCAGCATGTCTTTCTCGCTCCCCCAGCATGTCCTTCTCTCCCCCAGCATGTCCGTTCCTCCCCAGCATGTCATTCTTTCCCCCAGCATGTCCTTCTCCCCCAGCATGTCCTTCTCTCCCCAGCATGTCTTTCTCTCCCCCAGCATGTCCTTCTCTCCCCCAGCCTGTCCTTCTCTCCCCAGCCTGTCCTTCACTCCCCAGCCTGTCCTTTCCTCCCCAGACTGTCCTTTACTCCCCAGCATCTCCTTCTCTCCCCCACTACTCTCCCCCAGCATGTCCTTCTCTCCCCCAGCCTGTCCTTCTCTCCCCAGCCTGTCCTTCACTCCCCAGCCTGTCCTTTCCTCCCCAGACTGTCCTTTACTCCCCAGCATCTCCTTCTCTCCCCCACTACTCTCCCCCAGCGTGTCCTTCTCTCCCCCAGCATGTCCCTCTCCCCCAGCATGTCCTTCTCTCCCCCAGCATGTCCTTCTCTCCCCCAGCATGTCCCTCTCTCCCCCAGCATGTCCCTCTCCCCCAGCATGTCCTTCTCTCCCCCAGCATGTCCTTCTCTGCCCCAGCAGCACGTCCTTCTCTCCCCCAGCACGTTCTTCTCTCCCCAGCACGTCCTTCTCTCCCCAGCACGTTCTTCTCTCCCCAGCGCGTCCTTCTCTCCCCAGCGTGTCCTTCTCTCCCCCAGCGTGTCCTACTCTCCCCCAGCGTGTCCTTCTCTCCCCCAGCGTGTCCTTCTCTCCCCCAGCGTGTCCTTCTCTCCCCCAGCGTGTCCTTCTCTCCCAGCATGTCCTTCTCTCCCCCAGCATGTCCTTCTCTCCCCCAGCATGTCCTTCTCTCCCCCAGCATGTCCTTCTCTCCCCCAGCATGTCCTTCTCTCCCCCGCACGTCCTTCTCTCTCCCCCAGTATGTCCTACTCTCTCCCCCAGTATGTCCTTCTCTCCCCCAGCATGTCCTTCTCTCTCCCCCAGCATGTCCTTCTCTCCCCCAGTATGTCCTTCTCTCCCCCAGCATGTCCTTCTCTCCCCAGCATTTCCTTCTCTCTCCCCCAGCATGTCCTTCTCTCCCCAACATGTCTTTCTCTCCCCCCCAGTATGTCTTTCTCTCCCCCCAGTATGTCTTTCTCTCCCCCCTAGTATGTCCTTCTCTCCCCCCAATATGACTTTCTCTCCCCCCCAGGATGTCCTTCTCTCCCCCAGCATGTCCTTCTCTCTCCCCCAGCATGTCCTTCTCTCCCCCAGCATGTCCTTCTCTCCCCCAGCATGTCCTTCTCTCCCCCAGCATGTCCTTCTCTCCCCCAGCATGTCCTTCTCTCCCCCAGCATATCCTCCTCTCCCCCAGCATGTCCTTCTCTCCCCCAGCATGTCCTTCTCTCCCCCAGCATGTCCTTCTGTCCTTCTCTCCCCCAGCATGTCCTTCTCTCCCCCAGCATGTCCTTCTCTCCCCCAGCATGTCCTTCTCTCTCCCCCAGCATGTCCTTCTCTCTCCCCCAGTATGTCCTTCTCTCTCCCCCAGTATGTCCTTCTCTCTCCCCCAGTATGTCCTTCTCTCTCCCCCAGCATGTCCTTCTCTCTCCCCCAGCATGTCCTTCTCTCTCCCCCAGCATGTCCTTCTCTCTCCCCCAGCATGTCCTTCTCTCTCCCCCAGCATGTCCTTCTCTCTCCCCCAGCATGTCCTTCTCTCCCCAGCATGTCTTTCTCTCTCCCCCAGCATGTCTTTCTCTCTCCCCCAGCATGTCTTTCTCTCTCCCCCAGCATGTCCTTCTCTCCCCCAGCATGTCCTTCTCTCTCCCCCAGCATGTCCTTCTCTCCCCAGCATGTCCTTCTCTCCCCAGCATGTCCTTCTCTGCCCAGCATGTCCTTCTCTCCCCAGCATGTCCTTCTCTCCCCAGTATGTCCTTCTCTCCCCCAGCATGTCTTTCTCTCTCCCCCAGCATGTCTTTCTCTCTCCCCCAGCATGTCCTTCTCTCTCCCCCAGCATGTCTTTCTCTCTCCCACAGCATGTCCTTCTCTCCCCCAGCATGTCATTCTCTCCCCCAGCATGTCCTTCTCTCCCCAGCATGTCCTTCTCTCTCTCAGCATGTACTTCTCTACCCCAGCATGTCCTTCTCTCCCCCAGTATCCTTCTCTCTCCCCCAGTATGTCCTTCTCTCTCCCCCAGTATGTCCTTCTCTCTCCCCCAGTATGTCCTTCTCTCTCCCCCAGCATGTCCTTCTCTCTCCCCCAGCATGTCCTTCTCTCTCCCCCAGCATGTCCTTCTCTCTCCCCCAGCATGTCCTTCTCTCTCCCCCAGCATGTCCTTCTCTCTCCCCCAGCATGTCCTTCTCTCTCCCCCAGCATGTCCTTCTCTCTCCCCCAGCATGTCCTTCTCTCCCAGCATGTCCTTCTCTCCCAGCATGTCCTTCTCTCCCAGCATGTCCTTCTCTCCCAGCATGTCCTTCTCTCCCCATCATGTCCTTCTCTCCCCAGCATGTCATCCTCTCTCCCCCAGCATGTATTTCTCTGTCCTTCTCTCTCCCCAAGCATGTCCTTCTCGCTCCCCCAGCATGTCCTTCTCTCCCCCAGCATGTCCGTTCCTCCCCAGCATGTCATTCTTTCCCCCAGCATGTCCTTCTCCCCCAGCATGTCCTTCTCTCCCCAGCATGTCTTTCTCTCCCCCAGCATGTCCTTCTCTCCCCAGCCTGTCCTTCACTCCCCAGCCTGTCCTTCACTCCCCAGCCTGTCCTTTCCTCCCCAGACTGTCCTTTCCTCCCCAGACTGTCCTTTCCTCCCCAGCATCTCCTTCTCTCCCCCACTACTCTCCCCCAGCGTGTCCTTCTCTCCCCCAGCATGTCCCTCTCCCCCAGCATGTCCTTCTCTCCCCCAGCATGTCCTTCTCTCCCCCAGCATGTCCCTCTCTCCCCCAGCATGTCCCTCTCCCCCAGCATGTCCTTCTCTCCCCCAGCATGTCCTTCTCTCCCCCAGCATGTCCCTCTCTCCCCCAGCATGTCCCTCTCCCCCAGCATGTCCTTCTCTCCCCCAGCATGTCCTTCTCTGCCCCAGCACGTCCTTCTCTCCCCCAGCACGTCCTTCTCTCCCCAGCACGTCCTTCTCTCCCCAGCACGTTCTTCTCTCCCCAGCGCGTCCTTCTCTCCCCAGCGTGTCCTTCTCTCCCACAGCGTGTCCTACTCTCCCTCAGCGTGTCCTTCTCTCCCCCAGCGTGTCCTTCTCTCCCCCAGCGTGTCCTTCTCTCCCCCAGCGTGTCCTTCTCTCCCCCAGCGTGTCCTTCTCACCCAGCATGTCCTTCTCTCCCCCAGCATGTCCTTCTCTCCCCCAGCATGTCCTTCTCTCCCCCAGCATGTCCTTCTCTCCCCCGCACGTCCTTCTCTCTCCCCCAGTATGTCCTTCTCTCTCCCCCAGTATGTCCTTCTCTCCCCCAGCATGTCCTTCTCTCTCCCACAGCATGTCCTTCTCTCCCCCAGCATGTCCTTCTCTCCCCCAGCATGTCCTTCTCTCACCAGCATTTCCTTCTCTCTCCCCCAGCATGTCCTTCTCTCCCCAACATGTCTTTCTCTCCCCCCCAGTATGTCTTTCTCTCCCCCCAGTATGTCTTTCTCTCCCCCCTAGTATGTCCTTCTCTCCCCCCCAATATGACTTTCTCTCCCCCCCCAGGATGTCCTTCTCTCCCCCAGCATGTCCTTCTCTCTCCCCCAGCATGTCCTTCTCTCCCCCAGCATGTCCTTCTCTCCCCCAGCATGTCCTTCGCTCCCCCAGCATGTCCTTCTCTCCCCCCGCATGTCCTTCTCTCTCTCAGCATGTACTTCTCTACCCCAGCATGTCCTTCTCTCCCCCAGTATCCTTCTCTCTCCCCCAGTATGTCCTTCTCTCTCCCCCAGTATGTCCTTCTCTCTCCCCCAGCATGTCCTTCTCTCTCCCCCAGCATGTCCTTCTCTCTCCCCCAGCATGTCCTTCTCTCTCCCCCAGCATGTCCTTCTCTCTCCCCCAGCATGTCCTTCTCTCTCCCCCAGCATGTCCTTCTCTCCCCAGCATGTCCTTCTCTCCCAGCATGTCCTTCTCTCCCCAGCATGTCCTTCTCTCCCCAGCATGTCTTTCTCTCCCCCAGCATGTATTTCTCTGTCCTTCTCTCTCCCCCAGCATGTCCTTCTCTCTCCCCCAGCATGTCCTTCTCTCCCCCAGCATGTCCGTTCCTCCCCAGCATGTCATTCTTTCCCCCAGCATGTCCTTCTCCCCCAGCATGTCCTTCTCTCCCCAGCATGTCTTTCTCTCCCCCAGCATGTCCTTCTCTCCCCCAGCCTGTCCTTCTCTCCCCAGCCTGTCCTTTCCTCCCCAGACTGTCCTTTCCTCCCCAGCATGTCCTTCTCTCCCCCACTTCTCTCCCCCAGCGTGTCCTTCTCTCCCCAGCATGTCCCTCTCCCCCAGCATGTCCTTCTCTCCCCCAGCATGTCCTTCTCTCCCCCAGCATGTCCTTCTCTCCCCCAGCATGTCCCTCTCTCCCCCAGCATGTCCTTCTCTCCCCCAGCATGTCCTTCTCTGCCCCAGCACGTCCTTCTCTCCCCAGCACGTTCTTCTCTCCCCAGCACGTCCTTCTCTCCCCAGCACGTTCTTCTCTCCCCAGCACGTCCTTCTCTCCCCAGCGTGTCCTTCTCTCCCCCAGCGTGTCCTACTCTCCCCCAGCGTGTCCTTCTCTCCCCCAGCGTGTCCTTCTCTCCCCCAGCGTGTCCTTCTCTCCCCCAGCGTGTCCTTCTCTCCCCCAGCGTGTCCTTCTCCCCCAGCGTGTCCTTCTCTCCCCCAGCATGTCCTTCTCTCCCCCAGCATGTCCTTCTCTCCCCCAGCATGTCCTTCTCTCCCCCAGCATGTCCTTCTCTCCCCCGCACGTCCTTCTCTCTCCCCCAGTATGTCCTTCTCTCTCCCCCAGTATGTCCTTCTCTCCCCCAGCATGTCCTTCTCTCTCCCCCAGCATGTCCTTCTCTCCCCCAGCATGTCCTTCTCTCCCCCAGCATGTCCTTCTCTCCCCAGCATTTCCTTCTCTCTCCCCCAGCATTTCCTTCTCTCTCCCCCAGCATGTCCTTCTCTCCCCAACATGTCTTTCTCTCCCCCCCAGTATGTCTTTTTCTCCCCCCAGTATGTCTTTCTCTCCCCCGTAGTATGTCCTTCTCTCCCCCCCAATATGACTTTCTCTCCCCCCCAGGATGTCCTTCTCTCCCCCCCAATATGACTTTCTCTCTCCAGCATTTCCTTCTCTCCCCCACTTCTCTCCCCAGCATGTCCTTCTCTCCCCAGCATCTCTTTCTCTCCCCCCCAGTATGTCTTTCTCTCCCCTCCCAGTATGTCCTTCTCTCCCCCAGCATGTCCTTCTCTCCACCACTTCTCTCCCCAGCATGTCTTTGTCTCCCCCAGAATGTCTTTCTCTCTTCTCCCCCAGCACGTCTTTGTCTCCCCCGCATGTCTTTCTCTCTCCTCTCCCCCAGCACGTCTTTCTCTCTCCCCAGCATGTTTTTCTCTCTTCTCTCCCCAGCATGTTTTTCTCTCTCCTCTCCCCAGCATGTCTTTCTCTCTCCTCTCCCCAGCATGTCTCTCTCCTCTCCCCAGCATGTCTTTCTCTCTCCTCTCCCCAGCATGTCTCTCTCCTCTCCTCTCCACTATGTCTTTATTTTATTATATACTTTATATCATTATTTCTATCTGATCCTCCTTATGTTTTTATCTTATTCATTTCCCCTCATGTATATTTTTTGTCCCTCCCAAAGCCTCTTTCCCCCGCCCCCATATTTCTTCTCTCACACATGCTTTCTTTCTATTTCACAATCCCTCATACCTTTCTTTTCCATCTTATGTATTTCACTCCTACTTTATTTTCTCTTTGGGTTTTTTCTCTTCCTTTGTAGATCTCTTCACCTTTCATGTCTGTTTCTCCCCCTGGTCTGTCCCTTCCCTCTCACCTCTCTCCTGAGGCCCCACCCTCTGACCCAGGCAGTTGCTTTCTGTCTTTGCTTGTGCAAAGTACTCTGTTCCTGCTTGAGCTCTGCCTGTTCCTGTGTTTGCCTGTCTAGGATTGAACTTCTGCTTGGACCTGACTACCGCCGTCCAGACCACAGTCTGAGACCACCCCCCCTCAGTGCTCATCAGAGAGGAAGGGATTGCCTCTTGTGTCTGTGTCCTGTAGCTCAATGACTTGCAGGAAAGGGTCCAGGACAGCAGTACTGGCTCTCCCCCCTTGGCGGTGGCTGGGCAACTGCAGATATTTGCTAAGGATATGACTTCTAAAACATGTTTTGTTTTTCTTTTCAGCTACGGATGACAAATATTACAGGTAATTTAAATACAGCATGCATTTTATTATCTGCAGTTTGTACAGTCGCAATGATGCATTGCAATAGAAGAATGGATTTTTTTAGCTGCACCGTAGACGCAGAACTTGATAAAAACCCACCATATAATCCCGGTGTCAGTCAGCTCCTTGTGACGTGGGGTATGTCCCTTTATCTCCCTGTGCCTCAGGCACCAAACACCTCTACGGGGCAGGGACTCGGGGCTGCAAAAATGTATATGCACAAGGCTGCTGCATTCACTGTCAGTGCTGTGCAAGAAAAACGTTTATCCTGTAACTCCTCCCTACGTCTTCTTATTGCGCCTCCCTAAGTAACAGACTCAGGTACATTGGGAACAATTGCAGCAAAGATATTGGCGCTAGGAGATGCAGCGGCTGTGTTCCAACTTTGTGTGTGTGTGTGTGTATATTATATACTAGCTGAGAGACCCGGCGTTGCCCGTGAGTTACATTTAGCGCTAGGAAAAGGGGGACGGGGAGAGGGGGGGAAAAGGAGGGGAGGGGGGGGACGGGGGAAAAGGAGGGCAAGGGGGGGACAGTGGACAGGAGGGGGGGGACAGTGGACAGGAGGGGGGGACAGTGGCCGGGGGGAGGAGGGGACAGTGGCCGGGGGGGGGGGGGACAGTGGAAAGGACAGTGGACAGGAGGGGATGGGAGGGGGGGAGAGTGGACAGGAGGGGGGGGAGAGTGGACAGGGGGGGGGGAGAGTGGACAGGAGGGGGGTGATAGTGGACAAATGGGGGGGTGACAGTGGACGGGGGGGCAGTGAACAGGAGGGGGGGTGACAGTGGACAGGAGGGGGGGTGAAAGTGGACAGGAGGGGGGGACAGTGGACAGGAGGGGGGGTGACAGTGGACAGGAGGGGGGGTGACAGTGGACAGGAGGGGGGGTGACAGTGGACAGGAGGGGGGGAGAGTGGGCAGGAGGGGGGGTGACAGTGGACAGGAGGGGGGGTGACAGTGGACAGGAGGGGGGGAGAGTGGGCAGGAGGGGGGGTGACAGTGGACAGGAGGGGGGGTGACAGTGGACAGGAGGGGGGGTGACAGTGGACAGGAGGGGGGGAGAGTGGGCAGGAGGGGGGGTGACAGTGGACAGGAGGGGGGGGCAGTGGACAGGAGGGGGGTTGGTTTGCTTTAAATTGACGGGTCCCTCCTCTCCACTCCCCCTGTATCTTTCTCCGCTCCTTTGTCGAACACTGTATATAGATAGATATATATATCAAAAAGTGACATACATACATTGGAACCACAGATGCAATATATTTCATACTCTCACTGCCTTTCATGTGTGTAACAGAAACATTCCTACATTAAACTGGTTGAACCAAGGACCTAACAAATCTACTTTGATTCAGAGCCAAACACAGCGAGATACAATGAATGTATGCCAATGGCAGCATCCATTCACATATTCTGTATTGTGCAGGGGCTTCAAAAGCAGCCAGTGTGATTATGGTGACTCACAGGGGGTCTCTCTTTCCTTGTAGCAAAAAATGTGTTCGACCAATATGGCGCCCCAAATTACCACCTATTTCTAGCTGGGGGTGAGTACTTAGCCCAACAGGATTGTAAATCTGAGGTGTTGTGTGAGGGTTGTACCTCTTCTGTTAATTCTCTCATAATTCAGTGATTTCTGACTTTCACCCCGGTTCTGTGTGAGCAACTGATGTGTGCAAGACGGCAATCCCAATATTTAAGAGGGTGGCCCCTAGCTCTGACACAGGCTGGGGAAAGTAGGACTGACATCGGGCAGGAGGTATATGTTACTGGCAAGTGGTAAGCGAGAATGTGACTCGTGAGGCATTAGAGAAATGGCACAGATAGATATAAGTAGAGGTAGTAAAGTAGGAGTAGTTGCTGGGTTAGCTAACATGGACACTGGAAAACTACAAGTATTTATAATACTCACTGTCATTGGTCTCGGGCTTCTTTTGTAGTACGGAGGAGGAGAAGGTGGAGGAGGAGGTGACGTTAACGGGGGGGGAAAAATGGATCTCCAAGAAAGGTGTTTTTCTTTAAGCTACAGTAGCCCACTTTCTCCACTATTAATCTATGTGTATTGTTCTACTTAATCTAATGTAAAATATTTTCCTTCTTTCCCTTCCCCTAATGCGTTTCACAATTTATTCCCCACCCCTCCCCCTTATCTATCGCTTTCTTGCAATGTATTTCTCCGTCCCTTCCCCCTCATGCGGCTTTTCCCCCCTTTATGTCTCTCTTTTCATCCTAGCACGTCTTTATCCCCCTAACATCTTTCTCTTTCCTCCGCCAGCATCTCCTTCTGTCCCCTCTGCTAAGGGCAAAGCGGATGCCGTGTCGAAGTGCAGAGGTAGGTAGTAATACACTGATGTGGGCCTGGGATGCAGGAGTAGTCAGGTCCAGTTCCGCGGTCGAGACAGGCGGCAGGAAGGGGTAATCAGGTCCAGTTCTGGGGTCGAGTCAGGCGGCAGGCAGGGGTAGTCAGGTACAAGCAGAAGTTCAAACACAGGCAGGCAATCACAGAAACAAAGGCAGCGCTCAAGGGGGAACAGAGTACTTTGCACAAGAAAATACAGAGAGCAACTGCCTGCTATTTAAAGACCACAAGCAGCTGCTGGCGATAAAGTACCAGAGAGAGGCTGACTTCCTGTCAGCATCCATCTTAGGTGTGGCAATATATGACCTGGTCTGTCTTGGTATCCAGACAGATCCCTTATACCTCTTCCCCCTAATAACTTTCATCTCTCTCCTCTAGCAGTTATTTCTATCAGCTCTTCCCCCATTATGTCTCTCTCCTCTCCCCCAGCATTTCTTTCTTTCTGCTCTCCCCCAGCATGTCTGTCTTTCTCCTCTATCCCAGCATGTCTTTCTCTCTCCTCGCATGTCTTTCTTTCTCTTCTCTCCTAGCATGTCTTTCTCTCTCCTCTCCCACACCAGCATGACTTTCTCTCTCCTCTCCCACACCAGCATGTCTTTCTCTCTCCTCTCCCACACAAGCATGTATTTCTTTCTCATCTCCCCCAGAATGTCTCTCACCTCCCCCCCAGCATGTCCTTCTCTCCCCCAGCATGTCCTTCTCTCCCCCAGCATGTCCTTCTCTCCCCCAGCATGCCTTTCTCTCCCCCAGCATGTCCTTCTCTCCAAGCATGACCTTCTTTCCCCCAGCATGTCTTTCTCTCCCCCAGCATGTCCTTCTCTCCCCCAGCATGACTTTCTCTCCCCCAGCATGTCCTTCTCTCCCCCAGCATGTCTTTCTCTCCCCCAGCATGTCTTTCTCTCTACCCCAGCATGTCCTCTCCCCCAGCATGTCTTTCTCTCCCCTAGCATGTCCTTCTCTCCCCCAGCATGTCCTTCTCTCCCCCAGCATGTCCTTCTCTCCCCCAGCATGTCCTTCTCTCCCCCAGCATGTCCTTCTCTCCCCCAGCATGTCCTTCTCTCTCCAGCATGTCCTTCTCTCTCCAGCATGTCCTTCTCTCCCCCAGCATGTCCTTCTCTCCCCAGCATGTCCTTCTCTCTCCCAGCATGTCCTTCTCTCTCCCAGCATGTCCTTCTCTCCCCAGCATGTCCTTCTCTCCCCAGCATGCCCTTCTCTCCCCCAGCATGTCCTTCTCTCCCCCAGCATGTCCTTCTCTCCCCAGCATGTCCTTCTCTCCCCCAGCATGTCCTTCTCTCCCTCAGAATGTCCTTCTCTCCCCCAGCATGTCCTTCTCTCCCCCAGCATGTCCTTCTCTCCCCCAGCATGTCCTTCTCTCCCCCAGCATGTCCTTCTCTCCCCCAGCATGTCCTTCTCTCCACAGCATGTCCTTCTCTCCACAGCATTTCCTTCTCTCTCCCCCAGCATGTCCTTCTCTCCCCAACATGTCTTTCTCTCCCCCCCAGTATGTCTTTCTCTCCCCCCCAGTATGTCCTTCTCTCCCCCAGC
This sequence comes from Ascaphus truei, assembly GCF_040206685.1. NCBI lineage: Eukaryota > Metazoa > Chordata > Amphibia > Anura > Ascaphidae > Ascaphus > Ascaphus truei. The sequence continues at coordinate 144,973 of NW_027456953.1, forward strand.
ATGTCCTTCTCTCCCCAGCATTTCCTTCTCTCCCCCACTTCTCTCCCCAGCATGTCCTTCTCTCCCCAGCATTTCCTTCTCTCTCACACTTCTCTCCCCAGCATGTCCTTCTCTCCCCCAGCACATCTTTCTCTCTCCTCTCCCCAGCATGTTTTTCTCTCTCCTCTCCCCAGCATGTTTTTCTCTCTCCCCTGCATGTCTTTCTCTCCTCTCCCCAGCATGTTTTTCTCTCTCCCCAGTATGTCTCTCTCCTCTCCCCAGCACGTCTTTCTCTCTCCTCTCCACTATGTCTTTATTTTATTATTTACTTTATATCATTATTTCTATCTGATCCTCCTTATGTTTTTATCTTATTCATTTCCCCTCATGTATATTTTTTGTCCCTCCCAAAGCCTCTTTCCCCCGCCCCCATATTTCTTCTCTCTCACATGCTTTCTTTCTATTTCACAACCCCTCATACCTTTCTTTACCCTCTTATGTATTTCTCTCCTACTTTATTTTCCCTTTGGGGTTTTTCTCTTCCTTTGTAGATCTCTTCACTTTTTCATGTCTGTTTCTCCCCCTGGTCTGTCCCTTCTCTCCCACCTCTCTCCTGAGGCCCCACCCTCTGACCCAGGCAGTTGCTTTCTGTCTTTGCTTGTGCAAAGTACTCTGTTCCTGCTTGAGCTCTGCCTTTGTTCCTATGATTGCCTGTCTAGGATTGTACTTCTGCTTGGACCTGACTACCGCCACCCAGTCCACTGTCTGAGGCCTCCCCCACTCAGTGCCCATCAGTGAGGAAGGGATTGCCTCTTGTGTCTGTGTCCTGTAGCTCAATGACTTGCAGAAAGGGGTCCTGGACAGCAGTACTGGCTCTCCCCCCTTGGCGGTGGTTGGGCACCTGCAGATATTTGCTAAGGATATGACTTGTAAAACATGTTTTGTTTTTCTTTTCAGCTACGGATGACAAATACTACAGGTAATTTAAATACAGCATGCATTTTATTATCGGCAGTTTGTACAGTCGCAATGATGCATTGCAATAGAAGAATGGATTTTTTTAGCTGCACCGTAGACGCAGAATTTGATAAAAACCCACCATATAATCCCGGTGTCAGTCAGCTCCTTGTGACGTGGGGTATGTCCCTTTATCTCCCTGTGCCTCAGGCACCAAACACCTCTACGGGGCAGGGACTCGGGGCTGCAAAAATGTATATGCACAAGGCTGCTGCATTCACTGTCAGCGCTGTGCAAGAAAAACGTTTATCCTGTAACTCCTCCCTACGTCTTCTTATTGCGCCTCCCTAAGTAACAGACTCGGGTACATTGGGAACAATTGCAGCAAAGATATTGGCGCTAGGAGATGCAGCGGCTGTGTTCCAACTTTGTGTGTGTGTATATTTATTTATATATATATATACTTAGTTAAGTTATGGTGGGTAAAAAAAGTGACAAAAACCCTCCACAGCAAAGCATATAGCAAATGGAAATATTCCTTTATACTCATTTGCATGTATATGTGCAGACCTGTCTAAGACATGCAAATGAGCAAACAGGAATATTTCCATTTGCTATACATACATACAGACATACATACATACATACATACATACATACATTATATATTCTGTAAGGATCCCTAGAGATTCAATACACCGGCACAAAAGATAACCACAAAAAGTTGTTTATTGGGCTTCAGAATGCACACATATACCCAACGTTTCGGTCTCCAGGGCATATGTGTGTATTTTGGACCACTTTATGTTATTATCTCTTGTGCTGTGCCGGTATATTGGATCTCTTGGGATCCTTACAGACTGCAAATACACGTGCCTCTGCTGAGGCCTTATTTTCATTGTGTGCAACCATATTCTCTCTCTAAGATATATATTCATATATATATATATATATATATATATATATATATATATATATATATATATATAATATATATCTATTTCACCCCCATATATAGGAACCACAGATGCAATATATTTCATACTCTCACTGCCTTTCATGTGTGTAACAGAAACATTCCTACATTAAACTTGTTGAACCAGGGACCTAACAATCTACTGTGATTCAGAGCCAAACACAGCGAGATACAATGAATGTATGCCAATGGCAGCATCCATTCACATATTCTGTATTGTGCAGGGGATTCAAAAGCAGCCAGTGTGATTATGGTGACTCACAGGGGGTCTCTCTTTCCTTGTAGCAAAAAATTTGTTCGACCAATATGGCGCCCCAAATTACCACCTATTTCTAGCTGGGGGTGAGTACTTAGCCCAACAGGATTGTAAATCTGAGGTGTTGTGTGAGGGTTGTACCTCTTCTGTTAATTCTCTCATAATTCAGTGATTTCTGACTTTCAACCCGGCTCTGTGTGAGCAACTGATGTGTGCAAGACAGCAATCCCAATATTTAAGAGGGTGGCCCCTAGCTCTGACAGAAGGCTGGGGAAAGTAGGACTGACATCGGGCAGGAGGTATATGTTACTGGCAAGTGGTAAGCGAGAATGTGACTTGTGAGGCATTAGAGAAATGGCACTGATAGATATAAGTAGAGGTAGTAAAGTAGGAGTAGTTGCTGGGTTAGCTAACATGGGCACTGGAAGACTACAAGTATTTATAATACTCACTGTCATTGGTCTTGGGCTTCTTTTGTAGTTCGGAGGAGGAGGAGAAGGTGGAGGAGGAGGTGACGTTAACTGGGGGGGAAAAATGGATCTCCAAGAAAGGTGTTTTTCTTTAAGCTACAGTAGCCCACTCTCTCCACTATTAATCTATGCGTATTGTTCTACTTAATCTAATGTAAAATATTTTCCTTCTTTCCCTTCCCCTAATGCGTTTCACAATTTATTCCCCACCCCTCCCCCTTATCTATCCCTTTCTTGCAATGTATTTCTCCGTCCCTTCCCCCTCATACGGCTTTTCCCCCCTTTATGTCTCTCTTTTCATCCTAGCATGTCTTTATCCCCCTAACATCTTTCTCTTTCCTCCGCCAGCATCTCCTTCTGTCCCCTCTGCTAAGGGCAAAGCGGATGCCGTGTCGAAGTGCAGAGGTAGGTAGTAATACACCGATGTGGGCCTGGGATGCAGGAGTAGTCAGGTCCAGTTCCGCGGTCGAGACAGGCGGCAGGAAGGGGTAATCAGGTCCAGTTCTGGGGTCGAGTCAGGCGGCAGGCAGGGGTAGTCAGGTACAAGCAGAAGTTCAAACACAGGCAGGCAATCACAGAAACAAAGGCAGCGCTCAAGGGGGAACAGAGTACTTTGCACAAGAAAATACAGAGAGCAACTGCCTGCTATTTAAAGACCACAAGCAGCTGCTGGCGATAAAGGGCCAGAGAGAGGCTGACTTCCTGTCAGCATCCATCTTAGGTGTGGCAATATATGACCTGGTCCGTCTGCCATCTTGGTATCCAGACAGATCCCTTATACCTCTTCCCCGTAATAACTTTCATCTCTCTCCTCTAGCAGTTATTTCTATCAGCTCTTCCCCCATTATGTCTCTCTCCTCTCCCCCAGCATTTCTTTCTTTCTGCTCTCCCCCAGCATGTCTGTCTTTCTCCTCTATCCCAGCATGTCTTTTTCTCTCTTCTCTCTTAGCATGACTTTCTCTCTCCTCTCCCACACCAGCATGACTTTCTCTCTCCTCTCCCACACCAGCATGTCCTTCTCTCCCCCAGCATGTCCTTCTCTCCCCCAGCATGTCCTTCTCTCCCCCAGCATGTCCTTCTCTCCCCCAGCATTTCCTTCTCTCCCCCAGCATGTCCTTCTCTCTCCAGCATGTCCTTCTCCCCCCAGCATGTCTTTCTCTCCCCAGCATGTCCTTCTCTCCCCCAGCATGTCTTTCTCTCCCCCAGCATGTCTTTCTCTCCCCCAGCATGTCTTTCTCTCCCCCAGCATGTCCTTCTCTCCCCCATCATGTCCTTCTCTCCCCCAGCATGTCTTTCTCTCTCCCAGCATGTCCTTCTCTCTCCCAGCATGTCCTTCTCTCTCCCAGCATGTCCTTCTCTCCCCAGCATGTCCTTCTCTCCCCAGCATGTCCTTCTCTCCCCAGCATGTCCTTCTCTCCCCAGCATGTCCTTCTCTCCCCCAGCATGTCCTTCTCTCTCCAGCATCTCCCCCAGCATGTCCTTCTCTCCCCCAGCATGTCCTTCTCTCTCCCAGCCTGTCCTTCTCTCCCCAGCATGTCCTTCTCTCCCCCAGCATGTCCTTCTCTCCCCAGCATGTCCTTCTCTCCCCCAGCATGTCCTTCTCTCCCCCAGCATGTCCTTCTCTCCCCCAGCATGTCCTTCTCTACCCCAGCATGTCCTTCTCTACCCCAGCATGTCCTTCTCTACCCCAGCATGTCTTTCTCTCCCCCAGCATGTCCTTCTCTCCCCCAGCATGTCTTTCTCTCCCCCAGCATGTCTTTCTCTCTCCCCCAGCATGTCTTTCTCCCTCCCCCAGCATGTCCTTCTCTCCCCCAGCATGTCCTTCTCTCCCCCAGCATGTCATTCTCTCCCCCAGCATGTCCTTCTCTCCCCCAGCATGTCCTTCTCTCCCCCAGCATGTCCTTCTCTCCCCCAGCATGTCCTTCTCTCCCCCAGCATGTCCTTCTCTCCCCCAGCATGTCCTTCTCTCCCCCAGCATGTCCTTCTCTCCCCCAGCATGTCCTTCTCTCCCCCAGCATGTCCTTCTCTCTCCTCCAGCATGTCCTTCTCTCCCCCAGCATGTCCTTCTCTCTCCTCCAGCATGTCCTTCTCTCCCCCAGCATGTCCTTCTCTCCCCCAGCATGTCCTTCTCTCCCCCAGCATGTCTTTCTCTCCCCCAGCATCTCCTTCTCTCCCCCAGCATGTCCTTCTCTCCCCCAGCATGTCCTTCTCTACCCCAGCATGTCTTTCTCTCCCCCAGCATGTCCTTCTCTCCCCCAGCATGTCTTTCTCTCCCCCAGCATGTCTTTCTCTCTCCCCCAGCATGTCTTTCTCCCTCCCCCAGCATGTCCTTCTCTCCCCCAGCATGTCCTTCTCTCCCCCAGCATGTCATTCTCTCCCCCAGCATGTCCTTCTCTCCCCCAGCATGTCCTTCTCTCCCCCAGCATGTCCTTCTCTCCCCCAGCATGTCCTTCTCTCCCCCAGCATGTCCTTCTCTCCCCCAGCATGTCCTTCTCTCCCCCAGCATGTCCTTCTCTCCCCCAGCATGTCCTTCTCTCCCCCAGCATGTCCTTCTCTCTCCTCCAGCATGTCCTTCTCTCCCCCAGCATGTCCTTCTCTCTCCTCCAGCATGTCCTTCTCTCCCCCAGCATGTCCTTCTCTCCCCCAGCATGTCCTTCTCTCCCCCAGCATGTCTTTCTCTCCCCCAGCATCTCCTTCTCTCCCCCAGCATGTCCTTCTCTCCCCCAGCATGTCCTTCTCTCCCCCAGCATGTCCTTCTCTCCCCCAGCATGTCCTTCTCTCCCCCAGCATGTCCTTCTCTACCCCAGCATGTCTTTCTCTCTCCCCCAGTATGTCCTTCTCTCTCCCCCAGTATGTCCTACTCTCTCCCCCAGTATGTCCTTCTCTCCCCCAGCATGTCCTTCTCTCTCCCCCAGCATGTCCTTCTCTCTCCCCCAGCATGTCCTTCTCTCTCCCCCAGCATGTCCTTCTCTCTCCCCCAGCATGTCCTTCTCTCTCCCCCAGCATGTCCTTCTCTCCCCAGCATGTCCTTCACTCCCCAGCATGTCCTTCACTCCCCAGCATGTCTTTCTCTCTCCCCCAGCATGTCCTTCTCTCTCCCCCAGCATGTCCTTCTCTCCCCCAGCATGTCCTTTCCTCCCCAGTATGTCCTTCTCTCCCCCAGTTGTCCTTCTCTCCCCCAGTTGTCCTTCTCTCCCCCAGCGTGTTCTTCTCTCCCCCAGCATGTTCTTCTCTCCCCCAGCATGTCCTTCTCTCCCTCAGAATGTCCTTCTCTCCGCCAGCATGTCCTTCTCTCCCCCAGCATGTCCTTCTCTCCCCCAGCATGTCCTTCTCTCCCCCAGCATGTCCTTCTCTCCACAGCATGTCCTTCTCTCCACAGCATTTCCTTCTCTCTCCCCCAGCATGTCCTTCTCTCCCCAACATGTCTTTCTCTCCCCCCCAGTATGTCTTTCTCTCCCCCCCAGTATGTCCTTCTCTCCCCCAGCATGTCCTTCTCTCCCCAGCATTTCCTTCTCTCCCCCACTTCTCTCCCCAGCATGTCCTTCTCTCCCCAGCATTTCCTTCTCTCTCACACTTCTCTCCCCAGCATGTCCTTCTCTCCCCCAGCACGTCTTTCTCTCTCCTCTCCCCAGCATGTTTTTCTCTCTCCTCTCCCCAGCATGTTTTTCTCTCTCCCCTGCATGTCTTTCTCTCCTCTCCCCAGCATGTTTTTCTCTCTCCCCAGTATGTCTCTCTCCTCTCCCCAGCACGTCTTTCTCTCTCCTCTCCACTATGTCTTTATTTTATTATATACTTTATATCATTATTTCTATCTGATCCTCCTTATGTTTTTATCTTATTCATTTCCCCTCATGTATATTTTTTGTCCCTCCCAAAGCCTCTTTCCCCCGCCCCCATATTTCTTCTCTCACACATTCTTTCTTTCTATTTCACAACCCCTCATACCTTTCTTTTCCATCTTATGTATTTCTCTCCTACTTTATTTTCCCTTTGGGGTTTTTCTCTTCCTTTGTAGAAAGGACCAGAGAGAGGCTGACTTCCTGTCAGCATCCATCTTAGGTGTGGCAATATATGACCTAGTCCGTCTGCCATCTTGGTATCCAGACAGATCCCTTATACCTCTTCCCCGTAATAACTTTCATCTCTCTCCTCTAGCAGTTATTTCTATCAGCTCTTCCCCCATTATGTCTCTCTCCTCTCCCCCAGCATTTCTTTCTTTCTGCTCTCCCCCAGCATGTCTGTCTTTCTCCTCTATCCCAGCATGTCTTTCTCTCTCTTCTCTCCTAGCATGTCTTTCTCTCTCCTCTCCCACACCAGCATGACTTTCTCTCTCCTCTCCCACACCAGCATGTCCTTCTCTCCCCCAGCACGTCCTTCTCTCTCCAGCATGTCCTCTCCCCAGCATGTCCTTCTCTCCCCCAGCATGTCTATCTCTCCCCAGCATGTCTTTCTCTCCCCAGCATGTCCTTCTCTACCCCAGCATGTCTTTCTCTCCCCCAGCATGTCTTTCTCTCCCCCAGCATGTCTTTCTCTCCCCCAGCATGTCTTTCTCTCCCCCAGCATGTCTTTCTCTCCCCCAGCATGTCCTTCTCTCCCCCAGCATGTCCTTCTCTCCCCCAGCATGTCCTTCTCTCTCCCAGCATGTCATTCTCTCCCCAGCATGTCCTTCTCTCCCCCAGCATGTCCTTCTCTCCCCAGCATCTCCCCCAGCATGTCCTTCTCTCCCCCAGCATGTCCTTCTCTCACCCAGCATCTCCTTCTCTCCCCAGCATGTCCTTCTCTCCCCCAGCATGTCCTTCTCTCCCCAGCATGTCCTTCTCTCCCCAGCATGTCCTTCTCTCCCCCAGCATGTCCTTCTCTCCCCCAGCATGTCCTTCTCTCCCCCAGCATGTCTTTCTCTCCCCAGCATGTCCTTCTCTACCCCAGCATGTCTTTCTCTCACCCAGCATGTCTTTCTCTCCCCCAGCATGTCTTTCTCTCCCCCAGCATGTCTTTCTCTCCCCCAGCATGTCCTTCTCTCCCCCAGCATGTCATTCTCTCCCCCAGCATGTCCTTCTCTCTCCAGCATGTCATTCTCTCCCCAGCATGTCCTTCTCTCCCCAGCATCTCCCCCAGCATGTCCTTCTCTCCCCCAGCATGTCCTTCTCTCCCCCAGCATGTCCTTCTCTCCCCAGCATGTCCTTCTCTCCCCAGCATGTCCTTCTCTCCCCAGCATGTCCTTCTCTCCCCCAGCATGTCCTTCTCTACCCCAGCATGTCTTTCTCTCACCCAGCATGTCCTTCTCTCCCCCAGCATGTCTTTCTCTCTCCCCCAGCATGTCTTTCTCTCTCCCCCAGCATGTCTTCTCCCCCAGCATGTCCTTCTCTCCCCCAGCATGCCTTTCTCTCCCCCAGCATGTCATTCTCTCCTCAGCATGACCTTCTCTCCCCCAGCATGTCTTTCTCTCTACCCCAGCATGTTTTTCTCTCTACCCCAGCATGTCCTCTCCCCCAGCATGTCCTTCTCTCCCCTAGCATGTCCTTCTCTCCCCCAGCATGTCCTTTTCTCCCCCAGCATGTCATTTTCTCCCCCAGCATGTCCTTCTCTCTTCAGCATGTCCTTCTCTCCCCAGCATGTCCTTCTCTCCCCCATCATGTCCTTCTCTCCCCCAGCATTTCTTCCTCTCCCCCAGCATGTCCTTCTCTCTTCAGCATGTCCTTCTCTACCCCAGCATGTCCTTCTCTCCCCAGCATGTCCTTCTCTCCCCAGCATGTCCTTCTCTCCCCAGCATGTCCTTCTCTCCCCAGCATGTCCTTCTCTCCCCAGCATGTCCTTCTCTCCCCAGCATGTCCTTCTCTCCCCAGCATGTCCTTCTCTCCCCAGCATGTCCTTCTCTCCCCAGCATGTCCTTCTCTCCCCAGCATGTCCTTCTCTCCCCAGCATGTCCTTCTCTCCCCAGCATGTCCTTCTCTCCCCAGCATGTCCTTCTCTCCCCCAGCATGTCCTTCTCTCCCCCAGCATGTCCTTCTCTCCCCCAGCATGTCCTTCTCTCCCCCAGCATGTCCTTCTCTCCCCCAGCATGTCCTTTCCTCCCCAGCATGTCCTTCTCTCCCCAGCATCTCCCCCAGCATGTCCTTCTCTCCCCCAGCATGTCCTTCTCTCCCCCAGCATGTCCTTCTCTCACCCAGCATCTCCTTCTCTCCCCAGCATGTCCTTCTCTCCCCAGCATGTCCTTCTCTCCCCAGCATGTCCTTCTCTCCCCCAGCATGTCCTTCTCTCCCCCAGCATGTCCTTCTCTACCCCAGCATGTCTTTCTCTCACCCAGCATGTCCTTCTCTCCCCCAGCATGTCTTTCTCTCTCCCCCAGCATGTCCTTCTCTCCCCAGCATGTCTTCTCCCCCAGCATGTCCTTCTCTCCCCCAGCATGCCTTTCTCTCCCCCAGCATGTCATTCTCTCCCCAGCATGACCTTCTCTCCCCCAGCATGTCTTTCTCTCTACCCCAGCATGTCTTTCTCTCTCCCCCAGCATGTCCTTCTCTCCCCCAGCATGTCCTTCTCTCCCCTAGCATGTCCTTCTCTCCCCTAGCATGTCCTTCTCTCCCCCAGCATGTCCTTTTCTCCCCCAGCATGTCCTTTTCTCCCCCAGCATGTCATTTTCTCCCCCAGCATGTCCTTCTCTCTTCAGCATGTCCTTCTCTCCCCAGCATGTCCTTCTCTCCCCCAGCATTTCTTCCTCTCCCCCAGCATGTCCTTCTCTCTTCAGCATGTCCTTCTCTCCCCAGCATGTCCTTCTCTCCCCAGCATGTCCTTCTCTCCCCAGCATGTCCTTCTCTCCCCAGCATGTCCTTCTCTCCCCAGCATGTCCTTCTCTCCCCAGCATGTCCTTCTCTCCCCAGCATGTCCTTCTCTCCCCAGCATGTCCTTCTCTCCCCTGCATGTCCTTCTCTCCCCAGCATGTCCTTCTCTCCCCCAGCATGTCCTTCTCTCCCCCAGCATGTCCTTTCCTCCCCAGCATGTCCTTCTGTCCCCCAGCATGTCCTTGTCCTTCTGTCCCCCAGCATGTCCTTCTCTCCCCAGCATGTCCTTCTCTCCCCAGCGTGTCCTTCTCTCCCCCAGCGTGTCCTTCTCTCCCCCAGCGTGTTCTTCTCTCCCCCAGCGTGTTCTTCTCTCCCCCAGCGTGTTCTTCTCTCCCCCAGCGTGTTCTTCTCTCCCCCAGCGTGTCCTTCTCTCCCCCAGCGTGTCCTTCTCTCCCCCAGCGTGTCCTTCTCTCCCCCAGCGTGTCCTTCTCTCCCCAGCATGTCCTTCTCTCCCCAACATGTCTTTCTCTCCCCCCCAGCATTTCCTTCTCTCCCCCACTTCTCTCCCCCAGCATGTTTTTCTCTCTCCTCAGCACGTTTTTCTCTCTCCTCTCCCCAGCATGTTTTTCTCTCTCCCCTGCATGTCTTTCTCTCTCCTCTCCCCAGCACGTCTTTCTCTCTCCTCTCCACTATGTCTTTATTTTATTATATACTTTATATCATTATTTCTATCTGATCCTCCTTATGTTTTTATCTTATTCATTTCCCCTCATGTATATTTTTTGTTCCTCCCAAAGCCTCTTTCCCCCGCCCCCATATTTCTTCTCTCTCACATGCTTTCTTTCTATTTCACAACCCCTCATACCTTTCTTTACCCTCTTATGTATTTCTCTCCTACTTTATTTTCCCTTTGGGTTTTTTCTCTTCCTTTGTAGATCTCTTCACCTTTCATGTTTGTTTCTCCCCCAGGTCTGTCCCCTCCCTCTCACCTCTCTCCTGAGGCCCCACCCTGTGACCCAGGCAGTTGCTTTCTGTCTTTGCTTGTGCAAAGTACTCTGTTCCTGCTTGAGCTCTGCCTTTGTTCCTATGATTGCCTGTCTAGGATTGTACTTCTGCTTGGACCTGACTACCGCCACCCAGACCACTGTCTGAGGCCTCCCCCACTCAGTGCCCATCAGTGAGGAAGGGATTGCCTCTTGTGTCTGTGTCCTGTAGCTCAATGACTTGCAGAAAGGGGTCCAGGACAGCAGTACTGTCTGTCCCCCCCTTGGCGGTGGCTGGGCACCTGCAGATATTTGCTAAGGAAATGACTTCTAAAACATGTTTTGTTTTTCTTTTCAGCTACGGATGACAAATATTACAGGTAATTTAAATACAGCATGCATTTTATTATCGGCAGTTTGTACAGTCGCAATGATGCATTGCAATAGAAGAATGGATTTTTTTAGCTGCACCGTAGACGCAGAACTTGATAAAAACCCACCATATAATCCCGGTGTCAGTCAGCTCCTTGTGACGTGGGGTATGTCCCTTTATCTCCCTGTGCCTCAGGCACCAAACACCTCTACGGGGCAGGGACTCGGGGCTGCAAAAATGTATATGCACAAGGCTGCTGCATTCACTGTCAGCGCTGTGCAAGAAAAACGTTTATCCTGTAACTCCTCCCTACGTCTTCTTATTGCGCCTCCCTAAGTAACAGACTCGGGTACATTGGGAACAATTGCAGCAAAGATATTGGCGCTAGGAGATGCAGCGGCTGTGTTCCAACTTTGTGTGTGTGTATATTTATTTATATATATATATATATATATACTTAGTTAAGTTATGGTGGGTAAAAAAAGTGACAAAAACCCTCCACAGCAAAGCATATAGCAAATGGAAATATTCCTTTACACTCATTTGCATGTATATGTGCAGACCTGTCTAAGACATGCAAATGAGCAAACAGGAATATTTCCATTTGCTATACATACATACAGACATACATACATACATACATACATACATTATATATTCTGTAAGGATCCCTAGAGATTCAATACACCGGCACAAAAGATAACCACAAAAAGTTGTTTATTGGGCTTCAGAATGCACACATATACCCAACGTTTCGGTCTCCAGGGCATATGTGTGTATTTTGGACCACTTTATGTTATTATCTCTTGTGCTGTGCCGGTATATTGGATCTCTTGGGATCCTTACAGACTGCAAATACACGTGCCTCTGCTGAGGCCTTATTTTCATTGTGTGCAACCATATTCTCTCTCTAAGATATATATTTATATATATATATATATATATATATATATATATATATAATATATATCTATTTCACCCCCATATATAGGAACCACAGATGCAATATATTTCATACTCTCACTGCCTTTCATGTGTGTAACAGAAACATTCCTACATTAAACTTGTTGAACCAGGGACCTAACAATCTACTGTGATTCAGAGCCAAACACAGCGAGATACAATGAATGTATGCCAATGGCAGCATCCATTCACATATTCTGTATTGTGCAGGGGCTTCAAAAGCAGCCAGTGTGATTATGGTGACTCACAGGGGGTCTCTCTTTCCTTGTAGCAAAAAATTTGTTCGACCAATATGGCGCCCCAAATTACCACCTATTTCTAGCTGGGGGTGAGTACTTAGCCCAACAGGATTGTAAATCTGAGGTGTTGTGTGAGGGTTGTACCTCTTCTGTTAATTCTCTCATAATTCAGTGATTTCTGACTTTCAACCCGGCTCTGTGTGAGCAACTGATGTGTGCAAGATGGCAATCCCAATATTTAAGAGGGTGGCCCCTAGCTCTGACAGAAGGCTGGGGAAAGTAGGACTGGCATCGGGCAGGAGGTATATGTTACTGGCAAGTGGTAAGCGAGAATGTGACTCGTGAGGCATTAGAGAAATGGCACTGATAGATATAAGTAGAGGTAGTAAAGTAGGAGTAGTTGCTGGGTTAGCTAACATGGGCACTGGAAGACTACAAGTATTTATAATACTCACTGTCATTGGTCTTGGGCTTCTTTTGTAGTTCGGAGGAGGAGAAGGTGGAGGAGGAGGTGACGTTAACTGGGGGGGAAAAATGGATCTCCAAGAAAGGTGTTTTACTTTAAGCTACAGTAGCCCACTCTCTCCACTATTAATCTATGCGTATTGTTCTACTTAATCTAATGTAAAATATTTTCCTTCTTTCCCTTCCCCTAATGCGTTTCACAATTTATTCCCCACCCCTCCCCCTTATCTATCCCTTTCTTGCAATGTATTTCTCCGTCCCTTCCCCCTCATACGGCTTTTCCCCCCTTTATGTCTCTCTTTTCATCCTAGCATGTCTTTATCCCCCTAACATCTTTCTCTTTCCTCCGCCAGCATCTCCTTCTGTCCCCTCTGCTAAGGGCAAAGCGGATGCCGTGTCGAAGTGCAGAGGTAGGTAGTAATACACTGATGTGGGCCTGGGATGCAGGAGTAGTCAGGTCCAGTTCCGCGGTCGAGACAGGCGGCAGGAAGGGGTAATCAGGTCCAGTTCTGGGGTTGAGTCAGGCGGCAGGCAGGGGTAGTCAGGTACAAGCAGAAGTTCAAACACAGGCAGGCAATCACAGAAACAAAGGCAGCGCTCAAGGGGGAACAGAGTACTTTGCACAAGAAAATACAGAGAGCAACTGCCTGCTATTTAAAGACCACAAGCAGCTGCTGGCGATAAAGGGCCAGAGAGAGGCTGACTTCCTGTCAGCATCCATCTTAGGTGTGGCAATATATGACCTGGTCCGTCTGCCATCTTGGTATCCAGACAGATCCCTTATACCTCTTCCCCGTAATAACTTTCATCTCTCTCCTCTAGCAGTTATTTCTATCAGCTCTTCCCCCATTATGTCTCTCTCCTCTCCCCCAGCATTTCTTTCTTTCTGCTCTCCCCCAGCATGTCTGTCTTTCTCCTCTATCCCAGCATGTCTTTCTCTCTCTTCTCTCTTAGCATGACTTTCTCTCTCCTCTCCCACACCAGCATGACTTTCTCTCTCCTCTCCCACACCAGCATGTCCTTCTCTCCCCCAGCATGTCCTTCTCTCCCCCAGCATTTCCTTCTCTCCCCCAGCATTTCCTTCTCTCCCCCAGCATGTCCTTCTCTCTCCAGCATGTCCTTCTCCCCCCAGCATGTCTTTCTCTCCCCAGCATGTCCTTCTCTCCCCCAGCATGTCTTTCTCTCCCCCAGCATGTCTTTCTCTCCCCCAGCATGTCTTTCTCTCCCCCAGCATGTCCTTCTCTCCCCCATCATGTCCTTCTCTCCCCCAGCATGTCTTTCTCTCTCCCAGCATGTCCTTCTCTCTCCCAGCATGTCCTTCTCTCCCCAGCATGTCCTTCTCTCCCCAGCATGTCCTTCTCTCCCCCAGCATGTCCTTCTCTCTCCAGCATGTCCTTCTCTACCCCAGCATGTCCTTCTCTACCCCAGCATGTCCTTCTCTACCCCAGCATGTCTTTCTCTCCCCCAGCATGTCCTTCTCTACCCCAGCATGTCTTTCTCTCCCCCAGCATGTCTTTCTCTCTCCCCCAGCATGTCTTTCTCCCTCCCCCAGCATGTCCTTCTCTCCCCCAGCATGTCCTTCTCTCCCCCAGCATGTCCTTCTCTCCCCCAGCATGTCCTTCTCTCCCCCAGCATGTCCTTCTCTCCCCCAGCATGTCCTTCTCTCCCCCAGCATGTCCTTCTCTCCCCCAGCATGTCCTTCTCTCCCCCAGCATGTCCTTCTCTCTCCTCCAGCATGTCCTTCTCTCCCCCAGCATGTCCTTCTCTCCCCCAGCATGTCCTTCTCTCCCCCAGCATGTCCTTCTCTCCCCCAGCATGTCCTTCTCTCCCCCAGCATGTCCTTCTCTCCCCCAGCATGTCCTTCTCTCTCCCAGCATGTCCTTCTCTCTCCCAGCATGTCCTTCTCTCCCCAGGATGTCCTTCTCTCCCCAGCATGTCCTTCTCTCCCCCAGCATGTCCTTCTCTCCCCAGCATGTCCTTCTCTCCCCCAGCATGTCCTTCTCTCCCCCAGCATGTCCTTCTCTCTCCCAGCATGTTCTTCTCTCCCCAGCATGTCCTTCTCTCCCCAGCATGTCCTTCTCTCCCCCAGCATGTCCTTCTCTCCCCCAGCATGTCCTTCTCTACCCCAGCATGTCTTTCTCTCCCCCAGCATGTCCTTCTCTTCCCAGCATCTCCCCCAGCATGTCTTTCTCTCTCCCCCAGCATGTCTTTCTCTCTCCCCCAGCATGTCTTTCTCTCTCCCCCAGCATGTCCTTCTCTTCCCAGCATCTCCCCCAGCATGTCCTTCTCTCCCCCAGCATGTCTTTCTCTCTCCCCCAGCATGTCTTTCTCTCTCCCCCAGCGTGTCCTTCTCTCCCCCAGCGTGTCCTTCTCTCCCCAGCACGTCCTTCTCTCCCCAGCACGTCCTTCTCTCCGCCAGCGTGTCCTTCTCTCCCCCAGCGTGTCCTTCTCTCCCCAGCGTGTCCTTCTCTCCCCCAGCATATCCTTCTCTCCCCAGCATTTCCTTTTCTCTCCCCCAGCATGTCCTTCTTTCCCCAACATGTCTTTCTCTCCCCCCCAGTATGTCTTTCTCTCCCCCCCAGTATGTCCTTCTCTCCCCCAGCATGTCCTTCTCTCCCCAGCATGTCCTTCTCTCCCCAGCATGTCCTTCTCTCCCCAGCATGTCCTTCTCTCCCCCAGCATGTCTTTCTCTCCCCCCCCCCAGTATGTCTTTCTCTCCCCAGCATTTCCTTCTCTCCCCCACTTCTCTCCCCAGCATGTCTTTCTCTCCCCCAGAATGTCTTTCTCTCCCCCGCATGTCTTTCTCTCTCCTCTCCCCCAGCACGTCTTTCTCTCTCCTCTCCCCAGCATGTTTTTCTCTCTCCTCTCCCCAGCATGTCTTTCTCTCTCCTCTCCAGAACAGATAGAGTGATGCTGCACACCTCAAAAATAGAAAAAACATACAATTACCGGTGCTCCAGTGTTTGCACGAAAGCCTGCAATCAGTCTAAGACAGATAAATGAAGGAACAAAGGGCACTGCGGATTTGAACAAAATAAACTCATTTATTGAGCCAACACGACGTTTCGACCTAAATGGTCTTTTTCATGCCATTGTCACTTGAAAAAGACCATTTAGGTCGAAACGTCGTGTTGGCTCAATAAATGAGTTTATTTTGTTCAAATCCGCAGTGCCCTTTGTTCCTTCATTTATCTTTCTCTCTCTTCTCCCCAGCATGTCTCTCTCCTCTCCCCAGCACGTCTTTCTCTCTCCTCTCCACTATGTCTTTATTTTATTATATACTTTATATCATTATTTCTTTCTGATCCTCCTTATGTTTTTATCTTATTCATTTCCCCTCATGTATATTTTTTGTCCCTCCCAAAGTGTCATGGAACAGAAATACCCCTGTCTGCCTTTTCTCTTCAGCCCCCCTCTCCCTTGGCAGTTCTGCTTGCTAGCTGTACGTGGATTTACTTTCCTTGCAGTTTACTCTTAGTGCAGATGGAATGGATACATTAAGTAGCCTTTTTCCTTCCAAGCTGTCGCACCCCTGGTTGCTCTGGCAACATCTCCAGTCCTCCAGTTAATGGACTTTCCCATTTTCTCCCCTGTATTTTTGCTGACAGTAGTGCAGTCTCACTCCATTTTAGTGTGACCCTTGCCCCTCACTTCCTTTTCCACCATTACCTCTGGATGAGTGAGCACTGCTGTAAACTCCTGTATGGTAGGATTATCTTTTCAACTGCCTTTAACTACCAAGCACCCACAAAGAGACATTATCCCAACACCTACATCTCTACACATGTTCCTGTTTTTCACCTGCTTTCCACAAATAAAGTAAAGAAAAGAAACAGACTTGTTGTGCTTGGAAAAGAGGGCCGAGTTGACACTATCTGGGCTAAATCATCTCACATATGACCCTGGCTTTCAGAATACAAAGCCCTTTCCCCCGCCCCCATATCTCTTTTCTCACACATGCTTTCTTTCTATTTCACAACCCCTCATACCTTTCTTTTCCCTCTTATGTATTTCTCTCCTACTTTATTTTCCCTTTGGGTTTTTTCTCTTCCTTTGTAGATCTCTTCACCTTTTCATGTCTGTTTCTCCCCCTGGTCTGTCCCTTCCCTCTCACCTCTCTCCTGAGGCCCCACCCTCTGACCCAGGCAGTTGCTTTCTGTCTTTGCTTGTGCAAAGTACTCTGTTCCTGCTTGAGCTCTGCCTTTGTTCCTGTGTTTGCCTGTCTAGGATTGTACTTCTGCTTGGACCTGACTACCGCCATGCAGACCACTGTCTGAGGCCTCCCCCACTCAGTGCCCATCAGTGAGGAAGGGATTGCCTCTTGTGTCTGTGTCCTGTAGCTCAATGACTTGCAGAAAGGGGTCCTGGACAGCAGTACTGGCTCTCTCTCCCCCTTGGCGGTGGCTGGGCACCTGCAGATATTTGCTAAGGATATGACTTCTAAAACATGTTTTGTTTTTCTTTTCAGCTACGGATGACAAATACTACAGGTAATTTAAATACAGTATGCATTTTATTATCGGCAGTTTGTACAGTCGCAATGATGCATTGCAATAGAAGAATAATGGATTTTTTTAGCTGCACCGTAGACGCAGAATTTGATAAAAACCCACCATATAATCCCGGTGTCAGTCAGCTCCTTGTGACGTGGGGTATGTCCCTTTATCTCCCTGTGCCTCAGGCACCAAACACCTCTACGGGGCAGGGACTCGGGGCTGCAAAAATGTATATGAAGAAGGCTGCTGCATTCACTGTCAGCGCTGTGCAAGAAAAACGTTTATCCTGTAACTCCTCCCTACGTCTTCTTATTGCGCCTCCCTAAGTAACAGACTCGGGTACATTGGGAACAATTGCAGCAAAGATATTGGCGCTAGGAGATGCAGCGGCTGTGTTCCAACTTTGTGTGTGTGTGTGTGTGTATATTTATTTATATATATATACTTAGTTAGGTTATGGTGGGTAAAAAAAGTGACAAAACCCCTCCACAGCAAAGCATATAGCAAATGGAAATATTCCTTTATACTCATTTGCATGTATATGTGCAGACCTGTCTAAGACATGCAAATGAGCATACAGGAATATTTCCATTTGCTATACATACATACATTCAGACATACATACATACATACATACATACATACATACATACATTATATATTCTGTAAGGATCCCTAGAGATTCAATACACCGGCACAAAAGATAACCACAAAAAAGTTGTTTATTGGGCTTCAGAATGCACACATATACCCAACGTTTCGGTCTCCAGGGCATATGTGTGTATTTTGGACCACTTTATGTTATTATCTCTTGTGCTGTGCCGGTATATTGGATCTCTTGGGATCCTTACAGACTGCAAATACACGTGCCTCTGCTGAGGCCTTATTTTCATTGTGTGCTACCATATGCTCTCTCTAAGATATATATTCATATATATATATAATATATATCTATTTCACCCCCATATATAGGAACCACAGATGCAATATATTTCATACTCTCACTGCCTTTCATGTGTGTAACAGAAACATTCCTACATTAAACTTGTTGAACCAGGGACCTAACAATCTACTGTGATTCAGAGCCAAACACAGCGAGATACAATGAATGTATGCCAATGGCAGCATCCATTCACATATTCTGTATTGTGCAGGGGCTTCAAAAGCAGCCAGTGTGTTTATGGTGACTCACAGGGGGTCTCTCTTTCCTTGTAGCAAAAAATTTGTTCGACCAAAATGGCGCCCCAAATTACCACCTATTTCTAGCTGGGGGTGAGTACTTAGCCCAACAGGATTGTAAATCTGAGGTGTTGTGTGAGGGTTGTACCTCTTCTGTTAATTCTCTCATAATTCAGTGATTTCTGACTTTCAACCCGGCTCTGTGTGAGCAACTGATGTGTGCAAGACAGCAATCCCAATATTTAAGATGGTGGCCCCTAGCTCTGACAGAAGGCTGGGGAAAGTAGGACTGACATCGGGCAGGAGGTATATGTTACTGGCAAGTGGTAAGCGAGAATGTGACTCGTGAGGCATTAGAGAAATGGCACTGATAGATATAAGTAGAGGTAGTAAAGAAGGAGTCGTTGCTGGGATAGCTAACATGGGCACTGGAAGACTACAAGTATTTATAATACTCACTGTCATTGGTCTTGGGCTTCTTTTGTAGTTCGGGGGAGGAGGAGGTGACGACCAATGAGGTGGAAGAGGAGTCGTCGTCCACGGATGAGGAAGTGCAGAAGAAGGTGGTGAAGGAGGAGGTGACGGAGCAGGGGGAGGAGGTGACGGAGCAGGGGGAGGAGGTGACGGAGCAGGGAGAGGAAGTTAAACAGCAGGGGGAGGTGAAACAGCAGGAGGAGGTGAAACAACAGGAGGAGGTGGTGAAACAACAACAGGAGGAGGAGGTGAAACAGCAGGGGGAGGAGGTGAAACAGCAGGAGGACGAGGTGAAACAGCAGGGGGAGGAGGTGAAACAACAGGAGGAGGAGGTGAAACAGCAGGGGGAGGAGGTGAAACAGCAGGGGGAGGAGGTGAAACAGCAGGGGGAGGAGGTGAAACAGCAGGAGGAGGAGGTGAAACAGCAGGAGGAGGAGGTGAAACAGCAGGGGGAGGAGGTGAAACAGCAGGGGGAGGAGGTGAAACAGCAGGAGGAGGAGGTGAAACAGCAGGAGGAGGAGATGAAACAGCAGGAGGAGGAGGTGAAACAGCAGGGGGAGGAGGTGAAACAGCAGGGGGAGGAGGTGAAACAGCAGGGGGAGGAGGTGAAACAGCAGGGGGAGGAGGTGAAACAGCAGGGGGAGGAGGTGAAACAGCAGGGGGAGGAGGTGAAACAGCAGGGGGAGGAGGTGAAACAGCAGGGGGAGGAGGTGAAACAGCAGGGGGAGGAGGTGAAACAGCAGGAGGAGGAGGTGAAACAGCAGGGGGCGGAGGTGAAACAGCAGGGGGAGGAGGTGAAACAGCAGGAGGAGGAGGTGAAACAGCAGGAGGAGGAGGTGAAACAGCAGGAGGAGGAGGTGAAACAGCAGGAGGAGGAGGTGAAACAGCAGGAGGAGGAGGTGAAACAGCAGGAGGAGGAGGTGAAACATCAGGAGGAGGAGGTGAAACAGCAGGAGGAGGAGGTGAAGGAGTACGACGTGGATGAGGCAAAGCAGGCGGAGGAGGTCTCTCTCATTAGACGGGCTCTCCGTACAATGAGAGCCCTGTTCCATCGGGCAGCTCCGGAGGCAGCAGAACAGTAAGTTCTTTAGAGTGAAGCTGCCACTGCCAATGAACACATAGGGTCACAGGCGCACTGTAATAGCAGCAATATAGATCAATTGCCGGTGCTCTTGGAGATGGGGAAGATCCCGTACTACCCCAGGGAGATCACGAAGTAGAAGGAAAGCACCCAGGCACACGGTCTTGCAAAAATGTAAATGTAATGACAATGCCAACGTTTCGACCACATAAGCAGTCTTTTCTTCTACTTCGCTGCCACTGCCAATGCCATGCATGGAGGGTCGGGTAGGAAAGTGAATGTGTCGCGGGCCATGAACTTTCAGACCAAAAGTATAATTCTTTGCAAACCTACAATGTTCAAAAACCGCACAAACATACTAAATTCCACCCACTGTATGTCTCTATTCATTTTTTTTTCCTCAGGAATTTGTTTTTATATATATATATAAATATTTATTATATATGTATGTATCTTCCTCTCTCTTTCTCTCTTTTTCTCTCTCCCAATGACAGCCTATGAGAGCGCGCACAGACAAACATATTTTGAGTTTTTTTATATATATTTATATACAAATTTACATTTGCTTTCCTTTAATGGAGTGTAAGCACATTAGATTAAAAAAAAAATATATATATATATATATATATATAACTATATAGAGCGAGAGCAGTGACTTTGTCCAAAAAAATGTAATTTGCAAAGAAATATAAATTTCGCTACAAATTCAAACTGGAAAAAAATTCACCCATCTTTACCGTTATCTGCAGAGATACGGTGTTTGAGTTCAATGCAGTTTGGGGGATGTACGCAGGTTACATGTAGAAAAGTGGTTTTTGTGTTGTGCTGTGTCTAACAATTTGTCTTTCCTCCCTCCAGGCGAGCACCGCGCAGGCGCAGGTAAATAATACCATGATTAACACCTTCTGTCACAGATATGTACACACACACTTGAGCCACACTGCGCTGTGCACCCGCATACACACTTATATATATTAGTATTTATATATCATTAATATATATATATACAGTGTTCGACAATTGTATACATTTACTCGCCCGGGGCGGGTGGATTTAACCCCCGGGCGAGTAAATATTGGCACAAGCAGCACACGTGTATTTTTTAAATTTCCCGCCGCTCGCGCTGCTGTTTTTCCCGCGCTCGCGCTGGAGAAAAAAAAAAAAAGCCGGCTCTCTGATCACTGCCTTCGCTCCTCCTCTCAGCAACTTCCCCTCCTCAGCTCTTCCACTCCTCCCCCTTCCGCCAGCCAGCCCTTTCCACGCCTGTCTGCCTCAGGCCCCTGCAGGGCCATCTGTCACCCCCCCTCCCTCCCTCCCATCGGGACATCCGCCCCCCCCCCCCTCCCTCCCATCTGGCCATCCGCCCCCCCCCCCCCCTCCCTCCCATCTGGCCATCCGCCCCCCCCCCCCCTCCCTCCCATCTGGCCATCCGCGTCCCCTCGCATCGGCCATCCACCACCCCCTCCCATTGGGCCATCCACCACCCCCTCCCATCGGGCCATCCACCCCCCCCCTCACCTCAATCTCTCCCGGCCTCCGTGCCCCCCCCCCCCCCTCACCCGTGCCTCTCCCTGCTCTAAGCAGGGGAAATCCCCTCACCGGAGCCTCTCCCTGCTCTAAGCAGGGGAAATCCCCTCACCGGAGCCTCTCCCTGCTCTAAGCAGGGGAAATCCCCTCACCGGAGCCTCACCCTGCTCTAAGCAGGGGAAATACCCTACCGGAGCCTCTCCCTGCTCTAAGCAGGGGAAATCCCCTCACCGGAGCCTCACCCTGCTCTAAGCAGGGGAAATCCCCTCACCGGAGCCTCTCCCGGAAATCCCCTCACCGGAGCCTCTGCCTGCTCTAAGCAGGGGAAATCCCCTCACCGGAGCCTCACCCTGCTCGGTCTAAGCAGGATACTGCGGTGTCGGCGTCCCCCTCTGGAGGGGGCGCGGCCCCTTGCAGAGGCCCTCCTGCCGTGCGGAGGCCCCCCTGCCTTGCAGAGGCCCTCCTGCCGTGCGGAGGCCCCGCTGCCATGTGCGACCCCCTGCCTTGCAGAGGCCCTCCTGCCGTGCGGAGGCCCCCGCTGCCATGTGCGACCCCCTGCCTTGCGGGTGAGTGTTTGTGTGTGTGAGTGACAGACTGTGTGTGTGTGTGAGTTTGTCTGAGTGAGAGTGGGTGTCTGTGAGTGTGTCACCCTCTCTCCCTCTCCCTGTGTCACCCTCTCCCTGTGTCACCCTCTCCCTGTGTCACCCTCTCCCCGTGTCTCCCTCTCCCTGTGTCACCCTCTCTCTCCCTCCCTCTCCCTGTGTCACCTTCTCCCTCTCCCTGTGTCACCCTCTCCATGTGTCACCCTCTCCGTGTGTCACCCTCTCCGTGTGTCACCCTCTCCGTGTGTCACCCTCTCCGTGTGTCACCCTCTCCGTGTGTCACCCTCTCCGTGTGTCACCCTCTCCGTGTGTCACCCTCTCCGTGTGTCACCCTCTCCGTGTGTCACCCTCTCCGTGTCACCCTCCCTCTCCGTATCACCCTCCCTCTCCCTCCGTCACCCTCCCTCTCCCTGTGTCACCCTCCCTCTCCCTGTGTCACCCTCCCTCTCCCTGTGTCACCCTCCCTCTCCCTGTGTCACCCTCTCCCTCTCCCTGTGTCACCCTCTCCCTCTCCCTGTGTCACCCTCTCTCTCCCTCTCCCTGTGTCACCCTCTCCCTGTGTCACCCTCTCCTTGTGTCACCCTGTCTCTGTGTCACCCTCTCCCTCTCCGTGTCACCCTCCCTGTCCCTGTCACCCTCCCTGTCACCCTCCCTCTCCCTGTCACCCTCCCTCTCCCTGTGTCACCCTCCCTCTCCCTGTGTCACCCTCCCTCTCCCTGTGTCACCCTCCCTCTCCCTGTCACCCACCCTCTCCCTCTCCCTGTGTCACACTCTCCCTGTGTCACCCTCCCTCTCCCTGTGTCACCCACCCTCTCCCTCTCCCTGTGTCACCCTCTCCCTGTGTCACCCTCTCCGTGTCACCCTCCCTCTCCCTGTGTCACCCTCCCTCTCCCTGTGTCACCCTCCCTCTCCCTGTGTCACCCTCCCTCTCCCTGTGTCACCCTCTCTCCCTCTCCCTGTGTCACCCTCTCTCTCCCTCTCCCTGTGTCACCCTCTCTCTCCCTGTCCCTGTGTCACCCTGTCCCTGTGTCACCCTCTCCCTGTGTCACCCTCTCCCTGTGTCACCCTCTCCCTGTCCCTGTGTCACCCTCTCCCTGTCCCTGTGTCACCCTCTCCCTGTCCCTGTGTCACCCTCTCCCTGTGTCACCCACCCTCTCCTTGTGTCACCCACCCTCTCCTTGTGTCACCCACCCTCTCCCTGTGTCGCCCTCTCCCTCTCTCTGTCACCCTCTCTCTGTCACCCTCTCCCTCTCTCTGTCACCCTCTCCCTCTCTCTGTCACCCTCTCCCTCTCTCTGTCACCCTCTCCCTCTCTCTGTCACCCTCTCTCTGTCACCCTCTCTCTGTCTCCCTCTCTCTGTCGCACTCTCTCTTTGTCTCTCATTCTCTCACTGTGTGTGTCTCTCATTCTCTCTCTTTCTCTGTGTGTCTCTTTCTCTGTGTGTCTCTCTTTCTCTCTGTGTGGGTGTGCCGCTCTCTGTGTGTGTGTGGGTGTCTGTCTGTCTGTCTCTCTCTGTCTCTCTCTGTGAAGCGCCGACGTCCAGACACTGGTTAAGGGGTTCAGGAAACTAGTCATTCACATCTGGCTTTTATTTCTAGATCCGACATTGACACACACACACACACACACACACGACTAATTGTAGTATAATGTAATACAATAAATACATTTATGTCAAAAACGAATGTTGTTCTGACTAGGAATTTATTAAATGTATTTTATTTATATATTTTATTTTAAAGCGGGGTTGGGGGCGGGACTAGGGGCGGAGTTGGGGGTGGGACTAGGGGCGGAGTTGGGGGCGGGACTAGGTGGCGAGTAGATTTTTTGGTTGGGCGAGTAGATTTTTGGGTGATTTGTCGAACACTGTATATATATATATATATATATATATATATATATATATATATTATGGTAAAATATTTTATAAATAAATAAATATATAAAGAAACGCACACGCACGCACACGCACACGCACACATTCACTCTCTCATTCTGTAGCAAAACTGGTGCAGAGAGACACTTTGATGTTACATCTATTAGCATTATCTTGATACATACACTTTGCAGAATCTCTGCTTGGACCTCCTGTAACCACTAGTTCTTGCTGATTTAAATACCCTTTTTTCTTTTTCAGGTGCTCCTGCCTCTGGAGCTGCCTCGGCAGATATTAGGTACAGTAAAGTCGCATAGTTCCCAGAAAACATGATTTTTGTGGATGTCTGGGAGTCTCTAGAGCAGGGCTGGTCGTTGCTATCGGTGCCAATGCACCGAGCCCTGCGGTTAAAGAGGACCTGTCTCTTCCCCACAAGTCTTAATGTGATTGTTGTGTGTGGGGGGGGGGGAGGGGGAGAGCACGGCGCATCTGTAACTCTTGCCTTCTACTTTCGCCATCTCTTCCTGTCGGGTCCCTCATCGTGTCCTCGTGACGTCAAATGTCGTCACCTGACATTGTGGCAGCAACACATTGCTATAAGGGGACACCGCATGACGTCACAATGATTTTGACGTAGATTAAACAATTGGGGACAATATATGTGTAGGAAATAGCTTATCTTGTGTTTCTTTCTTTTAGAGAGACATCTTCCTCCTTATCTGGAACGTCGGTCAGAAAGTACTGCAGGAAGCACAGTCATTCATTGGAGAAGGTATGGAAGGGTGTCCCGGGAACTCATTTCAGATTAAAAGCAGTACCAGAGAGGCATCGTTATGTCCACAAACGACCAAACTGAACTAATGACTAATGTTATATTTAATCGCCTTCTTTCTCCCTCGCCCTGCCACTTGACTCTCGTGGGGGCGTAAATATGTTTGACAATGACTTCTCGTATTCAGAGTCCATGATCTATAAAGAGGCGACGCCCATGTTCTAATATTCATGTTAGTGTGAATGCAGAGCCATATCCTACCACTAATGATATTTCTTCACTTGGTGCAGGTCCTGTTCCATAAAATCAAAGGACAGGACCAGCCAGTACTGCAGGAAGCTGCTTACCATAAAGTTAAAGGTACGTGCTAGTGTTTAGGTCAGTATCTTTGGGGACAAAAGATGCTTATTTTGTAAGGGTTAATGAGAGGGTTGGATTTTACATCTTAATAAACTGGACTGCTTAGTGGCGAGTAAACTGTAAGCTCTTTGGCTCAGTCTATGATGGTTTTTGCATTCTTCTGCCGGCCCGGGTTTCAAGACCAAGACCTTGTTCCCCTCACATCACGGGAACGGGGCAGCTAGTACTGTAGGATGCAGAGCCTCAGTGAGGACTAGGTAATTACAATGCTGTAAATATTCTGTCACAGTACCCTCGTCTCTCTCCATCTATCTCTGTCCCCTGTTACCATCTCTCCCTACAATTCTACCTGCAGGTGTAATCCAGCAGAGAGGAGACATTTCCATATATTCTCAAATATGGAGATTATTGTAGAGATAGAAAAGTGCATGTTGGCTTAATTTCAGTGATCTTTGCCACGGTGGCGGCAGCTTTTTATCACACAAATTATTACCGATACATTCAGCAAAAGATTTTGTGAACTTTAAAAATGTGCAGAATAGTTTGGAAAGGGTGCACAAAAAAAGAGAAAACCATCAGTCAAAATTGAAAAACTTTATAAATTGACTCAATATTACATAAAAAATCACACATATATATCTTATACTATATTAGTGAAAGCACTGTATGCCTGCCTGCCTGCCTGCCTGCCTGCCTGGATGTCCGGTGTCCCTAGGGGAAATCTCATTGGTCCCTTGGGCCGCCCCCGCACACCTCTCATTGGCCTGAGGTGGAGGCACACCTCTCATAGGCCTGAGGCGGAGTGACGGGCGGGCCAAACACACACACACACACACACACACCCACACACTCTCTCTACCCTCCTTAACGGCTGACACACACACACACACTCTCTCTCTCTCCACCCTCCTTAACGGCTGCCCGGCCTTGACACACCCCCCCCCCCCGCCCTTCCCGGTGCGAGGTAAGTAACCGCACGGGAAGGGATCTTTCACCCCCCCCGGCCCGGCGCTTCACCCCACCCGGCCCGGCGCTTCACCCAGCACGTAGACACGCACGTAGACACGCACACGCACGTAGACACGCACACGCACGTAGACACGCACACGCACACGCACGTAGACACGCACACGCACGTAGACACACACGTAGACACGCACACGCACGTAGACACGCACACGTGCACGTGCACACGTGCACGTAGACACGGCATGTAGACACGCGCACGTAGACACGCGCACGTAGACACGCACACGCGCACGTAGACACGCACACGCGCACGTAGACACGCACACGCGCACGTAGACACGCACACGCGCACGTAGACACGCGCACGTAGACACGCACACGTGCACGTATACACACGTGCACGTATACACACACACACACGTATACATACACACGTAGACACACGTATACACACACGTGTACACACACGTATACATACACACGTAGACACACGTAGACACGCACACGCGCGTAGACACGCACACGCGCGTAGACACGCGCGCGCAGACACGCACGCGCACGTGCACACGCGCACGTAGACACGCGCACGTAGACATGCACACGCGCACACACGTATACATACACACACACACACACACACGTATACATACACACACACACACGTATACATACACACACACACACACACACACACGTATACATACACTATACATACACACACACACACGTATACATACACACACACACACACACACACACGTATACATACACACACACACACGTATACATACACACACACACACACACACGTATACATACACACACACACACACACACACACACGTATACATACACACACACGTATACATACACACACACACACGTATACATACACATCATGTATACACACACATGTATACACACACACATGTATACACACACGTGTGTGTGTGTGTGTATACATGTGTGTGTTTGTATACATGTGTGTGTGTGTGTGTGTATACATGTGTGTATACATGTGTGTGTGTGTGTATACATGTGTGTGTCTGTATACATGTGTGTGTGTGTCTGTATACATGTGTGTGTGTGTGTATACATGTGTGTGTGTGTATACATGTGTGTGTGTGTGTGTGTGTGTGTGTGTATATACGTGTGTGTGTGTGTATACATGTGTGTGTGTGTGTATACATACGTGTGTGTGTGTGTGTGTGTGTGTACATGTGTGTGTACATTTGTGTGTGTGTGTGTGTGTGTGTGTGTGTGTGTACATTTGTGTGTGTGTACATGTGTGTTTGTATACATGTGTGTGTGTGTGTGTGTGTATACATGTATACACACACACATGTATACACACACACACATTTACACACACACACATTTACACACACACACGTGTATACACACACATGTGTATACACACACACAAACATGTACACACACACAAACACATGTATAGACACACAAATGTACACACACGTACGTACACGTACACGTACACGTACACGTACACATACACACACACGTACACATACACACACACGTACACATACACACACACGTACACATACACACACACGTACACATACACACACACGTACACATACACACACACGTACACATACACACACACACACACAAACATGTATACACACATGTATACACACAAACACACACACACGTATACACACACACACACTATCCTCTAGCACCACCACATCAGCACACCCGTATCCCATGCCCCCCCCAGCACACTGGCATTCTCGGCTCCCCACCATTCCCAGCCCCCATCAACACCATCAACATCCACACATTGGCACCTTCGCAACTCCCCCATCGGCACACCCACATCCGCACCCCCACATCAGCAACAAACCCTCCCAAATCAGCACACCGATACAATCACTATAAGTACAGCCACAGCAGCACTACCACCGCCATGGGCCGCGTGGACCACTCCCCACCCAAATGCCACACCCACACCACAAACATCCCGGGCAACGCCGGGGCTCTCAGCTAGTTACATGATATAATAAAAAGATCCTGATAGATCTATGACCCACACGGTCTATGGACTAAAGGAGTATTCCCAAGTCACAACCCCCTCAGAACTATAGATGGAAAAATTCAGGGTGCAAAAAGATGTTCCTGCTTACATATGAATAGAAACACACCCCGTGCAGGGCTGGTGAGTATCCGCAGCTGGCTGGGCTTCCGTCGTCACGTCCGCTCCCCACTGCGTGATGACGTCACCTCTACGCGTTTCGCGTCATATGACGCTTCTTCAGGAGGTATACCTTGTTTCTATAAACTCTATTAGTTAATAGGGTTTTGTGAGCACAGCTGTATGCCTCCAGAATTTTAACCTATTTCAATAAATGCTCATTTTGTTTCTGCCTGTAATAATGGCTTCATAGGTCCTAAGCAGCACTTTACATTGAGTGCAAGACACTTCCAGCTACAGTTGCTACTAGGCCTCTATTTTGGTGTGCGTATACATGTATATATATATTCAGTATATATGTATTTTCGGTACATTACACCGTTTCCTCCCTCTGCATCCTGTGTGATAATGCCAATATCTCCTGCTGTCCCTCTCCATCTCTCTTCCTCTTTCATAGGACAATGTCAGTGACAGATATATATATATACACACACACACACACACACACACACACAAGCAGTATATGCTGTCTCTCTTTCCCTCTTTATACATATATACAGTATTTACTGTATATACTAATTTATAATACCGATCATTTGTCTATATTAATATTTAGAAACACATTATATATAGTTTTCTCTCTCTTGTCTCTCTCTGTCTGTCTCTCCACATGAGACACAGTATAAAATATACTATGCTTTGCGATGTCATATAGTAGTAACATGTATGGCAATGTGGATTACCAGCCCCCGGACTGGAGCCCAGAACCGCCCCTGAAGCAGAGAAGCCTGTCAGGTAATTACCACACTGGGGCAACAATGTGACTGACTGATACAAAACGGACTTGCCAACTGAGCTGGCAATCTAATGTCAGGGACAAAGAGGAGGTGAAGGGGACACAATGTATAATGTATATACTGCTATACACAAACATATATATATATATATATAAATATATGTGTGTATAAATATTATTGACTATGGAGACATAGTATATGGCTCAGCACCTCAAATCCACCTTAGCAAACTTAACACCCTCTACAATTCAATTTGTCGTTTTGTTCTCCAATGCAACTATAACACACATCACTGCGATATGCTCAAATAACTAGATTGGTCAACACTAGAGTCTAGGCGCAAAGTTCACCTTTCCTGTCTTGCCTTCAAATTTTTTATGGGCAAGCTACCCAGCTACCTGAACAAGCTCCTCACCCCATCACATGCAGCACTTATCATCTGAGATCAAACTCCAAAAGACTGTTCATGGTCCCAAGGCTCAACAAAGTATCCGGACGTTCCTCCTTCTCCTACCGTGCACCCCAAAACTGGAACAACCTACCAGAGACACTCACATCCACCACCAGTTTAAGTTCTTTCAAATCTAAGGCTGTCTCACACTTTAACCTGGTCTGTAACTGTTTCATACGCTCATAATATATATTTTCTTTAACTGTGCACGCAATGTCTTGTATATAATGTATACCCTGTTCATTTATGTAACTGTATTTGTAACCATGTATTATTTGTCTTAACTCTATGAGCAGGACATACTTGAAAACGAGAGGTAACTCTCAATGTATTACTTCCTGGTAAAATATTGTATTAATAAATATATATTATATATATATATATATATATATATATATATATATAATAAAGCAAGGATCACCTTGAGAAAGGTCCCGTCTGCGGACCGAAACGTCGGTTATGGTGTCTTGGTAACTCACAATATATTTCTTGCTTATCTATTGGAGTGCTGCCTCTGATTTCGTTTCAATGTCGTATTGCCTATATACATATATATATACAGTGCTTGACAAATCACCCAAAAATCTACTCGCCGAACCAAAAAATCTACTCGCCACCTAGTCCCGCCCCCAACTCCGCCCCTAGTCCCGCCCCCAACTCCGCCCCTAGTCCCGCCCCCAACCCCGCTTTAAAATAAAATATATAAATAAAATATTTAATAAATTCCTAGTAAGAACAACATTCGTTTTTGACATAAATGTATTTATTGTATTACATTATACTACAATTAGTCCTTGTTACGTGTGTGTGTGTGTGTGTGTGTGTGTGTCGGATGTACAAATAAAAGCCAGATGTGAATGACTAGTTTCCCGAACCCCTTAACCAGTGTCTGGACGTCGCCGCTTCACAATATCTAAAGCAGCAATCCCGCCTGGGATCTTACCTGATTTGCAGTCCCTCAATGTCCATGTACCCTCATTCCCGCAATGTTATACATTGGAGGGGATGTGTTCCCTACCTGTCTTCTGGGTTAGGTGGGATTCCGATGTCTCCCGGGTGAAGCTTGAGTCAGATCTGGAAGAAAGCAGTATAAGTTATTTCTGTGTAGTTAGGGCAGTTAAGATATATAGGGTAAATAAGATATCCAGATCCAGAGTGTGAGACAGACATAGAGTGTGGGTGAGAGACACAGAGTGAGACACAGAGAGAGGGTGAGAGAGGGTAAGAGAGGGTGAGCGTCAGAGAGAGAGAGAGAGAGTCAGAGAGAGAGAGAGAGTCAGAGAGAGAGAGAGAGAGTCAGAGAGAGTGAGAGAGAGAGTCGGAGAGAGAGAGTCAGAGAGAGAGAGAGAGTCAGAGAGAGAGAGAGTCAGAGAGAGAGAGAGAGTCAGAGAGAGAGAGTCAGAGAGAGAGAGAGAGAGAGTTCAAGAGTCAGAGAGAGAGTCAAAGAGAGAGAGAGAGAGTCAAAGAGAGAGAGACAGAGTCAAAGAGAGAGAGACAGAGAGTCAAAGAGAGAGAGAGTCAAAGAGAGAGAGGGGGGGTCAGAGAGAGAGAGTGAGAGTCAGAGAGAGAGTCAAAGAGAGAGAGAGAGAGTCAAAGAGAGAGAGAGAGTCAAAGAGAGTCCAATAGTCAGAGAGAGTCAAAGAGAGAGAGAGAGAGTCAAAGAGAGAGAGTCAAAGAGAGACAGAGAGTCAAAGAGAGAGAGAGAGAGTCAAAGAGAGAGAGGGGGGGGGGTCAGAGAGAGAGAGAGTCAGAGAGAGAGAGAGAGTCAAAGAGAGTCCAATAGTCAGAGAGAGTCAGAGAGAGAGAGTCAAAGAGAGAGAGAGAGAGTCAAAGAGAGAGAGAGAGAGTCAAAGAGAGAGAGAGAGAGTCAAAGAGAGAGAGAGAGAGTCAAAGAGAGAGAGAGAGAGGGTCAGAGAGAGAGAGAGAGAGTCAAAGAGAGAGAGAGAGAGGGTCAGAGACAGACAGAGAGAGAGGGGGTCAGAGACAGATAGAGAGGGTCAGAGAGAGAGAGAGTCAGAGACAGACAGAGAGAGACAGATAGAGGGTCAGAGACAGATAGAGAGGGGCAGAGACAGATAGAGAGGGTCAGAGACAGAGAGAGAGGGTCAGAGACAGACAGAGAGAGAGGGTCAGAGACAGACAGAGAGAGAGGGTCAGAGACAGACAGAGAGAGAGGGTCAGATACAGACAGAGAGAGAGGGTCAGAGACAGACAGAGAGAGAGGGTCAGAGACAGACAGAGAGAGAGGGTCAGAGACAGACAGAGAGAGAGGGTCAGAGACAGACAGAGAGAGAGGGTCAGAGAGAGACAGAGACACACAGAGACAGAGAGGGCGAGAGACAGAGAGGGCAAGAGACAGAGAGGGCGATAGACAGAGACAGAGAGGGCGAGAGACAGAGAGGGCGAGAGACAGAGAGAGGGCGAAAGACAGAGGGTGATTGGGGGTGTGATTGGGTGGGTGGGGTGACAGGGTAATTGGGTGGGGTAATTAGGTGGGGTGACGGGGTGATTGGGTGGGGTGACGGGGTGATTGGGTGGGGGGACGGGGTGATTGGGTGGGGTGATGTGGTGGGGTGACACTTCAGGTATCCTACACCTACACACGCACACGCACACACACCCACACACACACACACTCTCTCATACATACACACTCATACACACACTCGTATGCATGCACACACACACCCACACACCCAGCATGTCACACCCACACACACACACACACCCAGCATGTCACACACACACCCAGCATGTCACACACAATCCCAGCATGTCACACACACACCCAGCATGTCACACACACATCCAGCATGTCACACACACATCCAGCATGTCACACACACACACACATCCAGCATGTCACACACACACACACACACACACACACACACACACACACACACACACACACACACACACACACACATCCAGTATGTCACACACACACACACACACACACACACACACACACACACATCCAGCATGTCACACACACAGACCCAGCATAGCACACACACAGACCCAGCATAGCACACACATAAAGACAGATAGACACAGCATCCTTTGGACACAAGAAGGGAGGGGTGGTCGGGCGGGCTGTGGAGATGGTAATGCATGAGGCAGGGGGAGCACTTACTTCCTCTATAAACAACCCTGGAAAGGATTGAGGACGTCACTGCTCCTGCTCATATAGAGCAAACCAGCCATCCCAGGCGCTTCAAACACAGACCCAGCATAGGTCACACACACACACGCGCACACACACACACACACACACACACACACACACACACACCATGTCACTCTCACACACACACACACACACACACATCCAGCATGTCACACACACAGACACACACAAATCCAGCATGTCACACACACACACACACACACACACACCATGTCACACACACAGACCCAGCATAGCACACACACAGACCCAGCATAGCACACACACATAAAGACAGATAGACACAGCATCCTTTGGACACAAGGAGGGAGGGGGGGTCGGGCGGGCTGTGGAGATGGTAATGCATGAGGCAGGGGGAGCACTTACTTCCTCTATAAAAAGCCCTGGAAAGGATTGAGGACATCACTGCTCCTGCTCATATAGAGCAAACCAGCCAGCCCAGGCGCTCAGCACACACACACACACACCCAGCATGTCACACACACACACCCAGCATGTCACACAGACCCAGCATAGCACACACACACAGACACAGCTTCCGTTGGACACAAGGAGGGAGTGGGGGGGGGGGGGGTCAGTGATGGTGCGTGGGTGCGTGGGCTCCTGATTGGGATCGATGCCGGGCTGGGAGGGGGGGGGGTTAGTGATGCTGCTTGGGTGCGTGGGCTCCTGATTGTGATCGATGCCGGGCTGGGGGGTCGGGAGGGAGGGGGGGGGGGGTTGTGATGCTGCTTGGGTGCGTGCTCTCCTGATTGTGATTGATGCTGGGCTGGGGGGTCAGGAGGGGGGGGGGTCAGTGATGCTGTTTGGGTGCGTGGGCTCCTGATTGTGATCGATGCCGGGCTGGGGAGGATGGGAGGGGGGGTCAGTGAGGCAATGGTGTACTGTGGCAACGGTGTACTAACCTTCAAGCAGAATACAAAAGGAAGGATGATTCGTGTGCGTGGGCTTATATAGAGCCTGTAGCTGGCAAAAAAAAAAAAACCTTGCATCGCGCCAAGTCCCGTCAAACCAATCAGGAAGAAGGATTTTGAAAAAGTTTTTTTTTTTTTTTTTTTTTTAAACAAGCATAGAACCGCGTGCGCTGCGCGGCCATGAGGCTGAGTCGCCAGGAGGCCAAATCTTGTTGGCCCTGGCGACCGTATTTGTCGAGCACTGTATATATATATATATATATATATATATATATATATATGGTACTGTATATACTGTACATACACAGACTCTGACTCCCTGTTTTCCTCCCCTAAGAGCACAGCGATATATACCTTCAGGAAGAGAGTATATATGAGCCAGTGAGAGGGAGTCAAAGGGCAGAACGAAGATTGCGCTGGAGGCGAGCCCCACCAATCAGAGGTAAGGGGATGGAGCCAAGAGGGCACTGGGGGCTGGCTTCTCCAATCAAAGGTAAAGGGGTGGAGCCAAGACTGCTGGTCAGGGTCGCCGAAAGGGACGGAGAGATGGAACAAATGTCCCAGTCACAACGGCTCAGAGGTCCGAGCCAGCTGATGTCAGAAGTTCAGGCTGCTTGGAAGTTGAGCCAACTTCCTCATCCAGCCACCGGGCCCTCCACTGCTGGGAACTCCCTTCTCCCCACCCCCTGTTAGGTCCGGCTGGCAAGAAGTTTGCCTAAACATTCTTATCTGGCTGCCGGGCCTCAAGCTCCCCTCTGCTGTTTTCCATCTTTGATGACTAGTTCCCCCCAGCTAGGTAAGATTATGAGTGCATTCTCCCTCACCCCCCTCCATCTCACCTACTCAGTTACCTGGGGTCAAGATCCAACACTCTGTCCGGGGCAATGGAAAAGTTTTTGGTGGTCTAGTGTACCAAATCTGAAGTGCCCTGGATTTTCCATTCTTACTTTAGCATTGAATTCCTTTCAGTCATTATTAGGGTGCAGAAAGTGGGAGTTGGGGAGATAGGGATCAGGGATCGGTAGTTATATGTTTAACCCTCATTTGTTTACAGGACGGCATTGGCGGCGCAACACTCTGCTCACCGCGCTGGCCATCAGCCTGGCACTGATCCTTGGCTTACTGGTGGTTGGCTTGACCAAGTGTACGTATACCTCTAGGACTATATAGTTACACTTGGTCAGTCTTTTGTACTGTAAGCAAAGCGACTTAATGACAGTAACAAGTTTAATTAGTTAAAGGGTCAGTCCCATGAAGGAGCAAAGTGAACTAATGACAGTGACATGTTTAGGGGGTTCCCAGATAGGAGCAAAGTAATCTAATGAAAGTGAGATGTTTAATGAACTACAGGGTCAGTCCAATATAGGAGTAAATTGAACCAATGACAGTGACTGATTTAATGGGTTAAAGGGTCAGTTCCACGTAGGAGTAAAGTGAAGTAATGACATGTTTGGGGGGTTCCCTGATAGGGACAAAGTAATCTAATGAAAGATTACTATAGATTAGAGATAGTAATTTAATGAAAGTGAGATGTTTAACGAACTACAGGGTCAGTCCAACATAGGAGGAAAATGAACCAATGACAGTGACAGATTTAATGGGTTAAATGATCAGAAACACCAAAGGAGATACAAAAGGAAGAATGTTCTACCGTGTATAGTGACAATGAGTATCTCTTGCAGACTCTGCTATGGCCACCGAGATAGAGGCGCTGAAAGAGGAACAACAAAGGGTCGTGGCTCTGGGTGAGTGTGTGAGAGCAATGGTGTCTAATCTGACACCTCTAGAGCTATAGAGTGCTGAGTCCCATCTGTAACTACCCTCTCCCTCTCTCCAATGCAGGCTCCTTCCTCATATATAATGAGGCCCACAATAAATGTGCTGATGTGCGTTCGTCCTCATCAGGCCGCCTAGAGATAACAGCCGCCACATGCTTCCCCCTGTCTTCCACCCGACTTTTTCGCTGGCTGCCAGGGGCCCAGCTCCTGAGTGTAAGGGCAGGGCTTTGCCTGGGAGTGTTTAACAAACCCCAACCAAACCTGGCAATTCAGTTCCTACCCTGTGGAGCCAAGGCTCTGAGCTGGCGCTGCACCAATGAGATGCTATTGGGCCTCCATGGGAATGAGCTTTACTTCAATTATGGGAATAACCCAGGTGGGCTGGTGATTTTGTTTGCTGGCAACGGGCCTTGGAGTCGTTGGAGAGCCCTCGGATCAGGGGGCATGAGCGATCTGCAGGAAGGGGGGGTCTGCGCTCAAGCCTGTGGGAAGACATAATATACTGGTACAGCTAATATAGACACTGAGCTGTCTCCCTATATAAAACAGAGATACGTATCTCTACTGTATATGTAAAGAATAAACTATCTCTATACCTGAATATACAAGCTGAGCTATCCCTCTATATATGTTCTTGCTTGACCTGAAGAAGATAGAACTCTCGAAAGCTTGTCCTATGACATAAATTTAGTCCAATAAAAAAGGTATCACCGAATACTGAAGAACTCATTTATTCTGCACTATCGCAACTGGACTAACACGGCTATGTTCTGCTTTATATATATATATACAGTATATATATATATATATATATATATATATATATATATATATATATATATATATACAAAAACTCTGCTAGAGTTTCTGTGACTGCCTGATGTATATCGTGGATTAAACAACTTTTCATTTTGAGTGTGCTGCGGATTTTATATCTTTTTGTATATATATATATATATATATATATATATATATATATATATATATATATATATATATTGTTCGACAAACCTATACATTTGCTCGCCCCGGGCGAGTGGATTTAACCCCCGGGCGAGTAAATATTGGCCCAAGCAGCACACGTTTGGTACTAGGTGGCGAGTAGATTTTTTTGTGTGGCAAGTAGATTTTTTGGTGATTTGTCAACCACTGTATATATATATATTTATATATATATATATATATATATATATATATATATATATATATATATATATATATATATATATATATATATATATATATATATATATATATATATATATATATATATATATATATATATATATATATAGTGGTCGACAAATCACCCAAAAATCTACTCGCCGAACAAAAAAATCTATTCGCCACCTAGTCCCGCCCTGCTTTAAAAAATAAATAAATTGAATAAATTCCTAGTAAAAACAACTTTCGTTTATTGACATAAGTTTATTTATTGTATTACATTATACTACAATTAGTGCTGGTTACGCGCTTGCATGCATGCACGTGCGTGCGTGTTTGTAAATGTCGGATTTACAAAAAAAAGCCAGATGTGAATGACTACTTTCCTGCACCCTTTACCAGTGTCTGGATGCCCCCGCTTCACAATATCTAAAGCAGCAATCCCACCTGGGATCTTACCTGATCCGCAGTCCCTCAATGTCCAGGTACCTCATTCCCACAATGTTATAAGTTGGAGGGGAGGCGTTCCCTACCTGTCTTCTGGGTTAGGGGGGATTCCGATGTCTCCCATTTGAAGCTTGAGAGGCAAATCTGGAAGAAAGCAGTATAGGTTATTTCGGAGTAGTATAGGACAGTTAAGATATATAGGGTAAATAAGATATCCAGATACAGAGAAGGGAGAGAGAGAGGGGAGAGAGACAGGGAGAAAGAGAGGGGAGAGAGACCTAGAGGGAGAGGAGAGAAACATAGAGGGAGAGAGACAGAGAGAGAGAGGGGAGAGAGACAGACAGAGAGAGAGAGGAGACAGAGAGAGAGAGAGGAGAGAGAGGGGGGCAAGACAGAGGGGAGAGAGACAGAGAGGGGCGAGGCAGAGAGAGGGGAGGGAGAAAGAGAGACGAGACTGGGAAGACCAGAGAGAGGGGAGATGGGGGAGACCAGAGAGAGGGAAGATGGGGAGACCAGGGAGAGAGAGACAGGGGAGACCAGGGAGAGAGAGAGGGGGGGTGACTGACTGGGGGGGTGACTGACTGACTGACTGGGGGGGGTGACTGACTGACTGACTGGGGGGGTGACTGACTGACTGGGGGGGAGACTGAATGACTGGGGGGTGACTGACTGGAGGGGTGATTGACTGGGGGGGTGACTGACTGGGATACTGGTTGGGGAGGGGGTGACTGATTGGGGGGCACCTCTGGTGTCACACACACACACACACACTCCCATACACACACACACTCTCTCCACACACTGGGGGGGAGAGAGGAAAGGCCGCGACCAGCACCACTACCACCACGCTCCCTCCCGCTCTGTGGGACCGGGGGGAAGCGGGGACCTGGGGGGACATCCCTGCTCCCATCTCCCGCCCCGCGGTCGGACACAGGGAAAGGGGGGCACATCCCATCTCCCACCCCGCGGGCTGACCGGGGGAAAGCGGGGACCTGAGGGGACATCCCCGCTCCCACCTCCCGCCCCGCGGGCTGACACGGGGACCGGGGGGGGAAAGCGGGGACCTGGGGGGACACAGCACCGGGATGGCTGGGGCTCGGCCCACCGCAGCCTCCTGGCCCAGGATAGCTACCTCGGCTCTGCAGGAGGGGGGGTGCGTTGGTGTATGCGTGTGTGTCCCATCCCCATGTACCTGGTCCTGTCCCCGTTGCCGCTGACTCCGCCTCATGTCCTCTGCCTGATGTTGCCATCAGGAGCACTCTCCCCTCAGGCCCCGCAATACTCCTGGTGGCTCCTGCCTGACGGTGCCCCGCCCCTCCCACGCTCCTGTAGGATGAGGCTGAGGGGGGGGGGGGCAGAGGGCTGACACTGCTCATGTGGCGCGCTGCTTTAGCTGCGCAGCCATTTTAAGTGCAGTTGGAGGAGGAGAATGCCAAAATGCTGCTCCTCCGAAACAACTCGC
This sequence comes from Ascaphus truei, assembly GCF_040206685.1. Classification (NCBI taxonomy): domain Eukaryota; kingdom Metazoa; phylum Chordata; class Amphibia; order Anura; family Ascaphidae; genus Ascaphus; species Ascaphus truei. The sequence continues at coordinate 183,113 of NW_027456953.1, forward strand.
CAGGGGGTAAAATGCAGTCGCCCCGGGCGTCCACGGGACCGTATTTGTCGAAGACTGATATACATATATCTATAAAAACACAAAAAAAAACAGGCGCACTCATAGCGTATAAAAGTATAACAATAAATTTATGGAGTCAAGGATTTAAAAATACACACTCACAAACATAGCAGAATACAAAGCAGTTATGAGTGTAACTCAACCAGCCATGCACGGGAACCAGATGATGGGTAGTTTCAGTGAAGTGTCCGGTCTAAATGGGCTACAGCAACCTCTGTAAGTGCCTCCGGAAATCAGCCAGACGCAGAAACCAGATGACGGATGACTTCAGTAAAATGTCCGGTATAGGTGAACTGTGGCAACCTTAGTAAGAGCCTCCGGACCCGGGGAGCACGAGGGACGCCGCTTTCCTCTCAATCAGGCGTCACACAGTGAGTTCTCGGCTCCAAATGCCGCGAGAACTCAGTGACGTCACTGGATTCAACCGGAGAAAGTTCCCATGCACGCAATGAATGACCGGCTGAGATACACATCCAAAGAAAACAATAAAATGCTGTGTACAAAGGTAGTGAGTGATGAAAAAACAATTGAACAATATCACCTCCACATAGTAATCTCTACGCGTTTCGTCTCAGAGAGACTTCATCGGTATATGTTTCATTGGTTTGACCTGAAAGCCTGACTGCGCAATAACAATTATTATTGAATTATTTTACAATGCATACTTATTCCAGGGGCTCCTCGTATATTTGTAATTTGTATGCCAGTCTTCAGGGCATTTTCCCGTATCTCACAAAGTTTAGTCCACAGGACATTAAGAAATGACATATGTTCCGTTTAGGTTCTTGCTCAAGACCTTGATGAGGTGGGCAGGCTTGAATCATGTTTTGATCAAAAGATGCAACCAAATGACTCCTTTGTCACACAGACGTACCTTGTAAACATGACACTAGTATGGTATTTGAGCCCAAATTGGTAGGAGAGAAGGATTTGTTCTCTTGTTTTCCATATATATATATATATATACACGTTATATATATACACGTTAGGCCAATGGTTTTACCATCAGCAGTGACCCTTGTAAAGGGAGGAGGAGCGCGGTAATCCGTACAGTCTTCCACAAATGTTTGGCCAATTCTTTTCCTTGCTGCCTACTCCATAAGGGCATTTTATGATCTTGTTAGTGATACTTTGCATCATAGGGGTAGGTTATCATCTCCCCTGGCTCCAGCTTGGCATAGATTCCTAAAGAATGGCATTGTCTATATTTAAACACAAAGATCAGTCTCTCGTGAGACTGTCAAAAATTGCTAATGCTGACTATATTGCAAGTCATCACAGCGGGGTATTGGGAAAAGTTTTCAACTAGCAATAATCACGCCTCAGATTAACCTCATGGGCTATAATACTGCCACTGCGCAAAGTTAACTTTCTTCTGGGTTAGTAACCACCAGCCCACAAGAAGCCCTCATTACACTGGTGGCTAGCCAAATGCAGGAGCTGGTTCAGTGCTATGGATTGTGGGAGTTAATATGCTAATTCAACTGTGAACTAGAAAGACTCTCTTGCAGTTCCACAATCAACCACTTGCAGTGTATCTGCATGCAAACGCTTCAGCCAGAGGTGTATTTGGGACCACATACATGATATCTCTTCTCTTACCAGTGACCTGACTGTGAAATAACAATTATGATTGAATATTGCTATTTCAAACCTACTGGAAGTTGCTCGAAAACATGATCTCATATGAAAAAGAAATGTTTTCTCGCAGTGATATTCATGTCAAATGTGAAAGTCACACATTTAGACTTCAAAAATTAAAATCCATACACATCAAATGACCAACTTCAGTAGCTCAGGGATATGGCATGTACTTGCTTTTATATATGTCAATCTTCGGGACCCGGGTGGGTAACCACCTCTAAACACCAACGAGATCATATCAGATATACACACTTGTCATGCAGATAGTATGGACTCATTCATTGTAGGTTTGGTAGGGAAATATATCATCAACATGGTTCGTGAATTATGAACATTATTAGAACCACTTTCGACAAAACACACAAGGTCTCTGTGGCGCAATTGGTTAGCGCGTTCGGCTGTTAACCGAAAGGTTGATGGTTCAAGCCCACCCAGGGACGTCTGTTTTCCACCTGACAGCTCTTTTCTTCACTAGTTCTGCCCATGGAATCAAGGAGCCGGGAAAACCCCAAAAACATTCACATCCCTGATTATATTATACCCACTTATCTCCTTCAAGACATTTAATAAGATTTTAAAATAGAATGTCTGATGACTAATTGTCGTTTCATGCACTAAACAAAAGACTTCTTTTTCTATTCATCAATGTTGCTATCTATTAAGTGAAGTTGCTTGAGAAACGGGATGCCAGAACAAGAACTATATTAATACTGCTTCTGTTGTGGTGGAAATAGAAATATTTGGTGATAGATGAATCCTAGTGAAGAGCACAGGATGATCTACAAACCAAGATGTGATTGGAAACATCTGGGGACAATAGGTCGAGTGTGGTCATTGAGAGCGTACAATTATTTCCCACCTAAGATTGCCTCACATGTGATAGATATGTCAATTTATAGATAGAAAGATGCGTTAACAGTTAATACCTGCAATCTTGTGATAACGCTCAGTACTCTAACATATCCTTATACATGACACTAATTTCATAATTAGGTATATGTTTCATTGGTTTGACCTGAAAGCCTGACTGTGCAATAACAATTGTTATTGAATTATTTTACAATGCATACTTATTCCAGGGGCTCCTCGTATATTTTTCATTTGTATGCCAGTCTTCAGGGCATTTTCCCGTATCTCACAAAGTTTAGTCCACAGGACATTAACAAATGACATATATTCCGTTTAGGTTCTTGCTCAAGACCTTGATGAGGTGGGCAGGCTTGAATCATGTTTTGATCAAAAGATGCAACCAAATGACTCCTTTGTCACACAGACGTACCTTGTAAATGTAAACATGACACTAGTATGGTATTTGAGCCCAAATTGGTAGGAGAGAAGGATTTGTTCTCGTTTTCCATATATATATATATATATATATATATATATATATACAGGCATACCCTGCATTAACGTACGCAATGGGACTGGAGCATGTATGTAAAGTGAAAATGTACTTAAAGTGAAGCACTACCTTTTTCCACTTATTGATGCTTGTACTGTACTTCAATCGACATATACGTGCATAACTGATGTAAATAACGCATTTGTAACAGGCTCTATAGTCTCCCCGCTTGCGCACAGCTTCGGTACAGGTAGGGAGCACGGTATTGTTGTTCAGGACGTGCTGACAGGCGCATGCGTGAGCTGCCGTTTGCCTATTGGGCGACATGTACTTACTCGCGAGTGTACTTAAAGTGAATGTCCTTAAAGCGGGGTATGCCTGTATACGTTATATATATATATACACACGTTAGGCCAATGGTTTTACCATCAGCAGTGACCCTTGTAAAGGGAGGAGGAGCGCGGTAATCCGTTCAGTCTTCCACAAATGTTTGGCCAATTCTTTTCCTTGCTGCCTACTCCATAAGGGCATTTTATTCTCTTGTTAGTGATACTTTGCATCATAGGGGTAGGTTATCATCTTGCCTGGTTCCAGCTTTACACCGTTTCCTAAAGAATGGCATTATCTATATTTAGACACAAAGATCAGTCTCTCGTGAGACTGTCAAAAATTGCTAATGCTGACTATATTGCAAGTCATCACAGCGGGGTATTGGGAAAAGTTTTCAACTAGCAATAATCACGCCTCAGATTAACCTCATGGGCTATAATACTGCCACTGCGCAAAGTTAACTTTCTTCTGGGTTAGTAACCACCAGCCCACAAGAAGCCCTCATTACACTGGTGGCTAGCCAAATGCAGGAGCTGGTTCAGTGCTATGGATTGTGGGAGTTAATATGCTAATTCAACTGTGAACTAGAAAGACTCTCTTGCAGTTCCACAATCAACCACTTGCAGTGTATCTGCATGCAAACGCTTCAGCCAGAGGTGTATTTGGGACCACATACATGATATCTCTTCTCTTACCAGTGACCTGACTGTGAAATAACAATTATGATTGAATATTGCTATTTCAAACCTACTGGAAGTTGCTCGAAAACATGATCTCATATGAAAAAGAAATGTTTTCTCGCAGTGATATTCATGTCAAATGTGAAAGTCACACATTTAGACTTCAAAAATTAAAATCCATACACATCAAATGACCAACTTCAGTAGCTCAGGGATATGGCATGTACTTGCTTTTATATATGTCAATCTTCGGGACCCGGGTGGGTAACCACCTCTAAACACCAACGAGATCATATCAGATATACACACTTGTCATGCAGATAGTATGGACTCATTCATTGTAGGTTTGGTAGGGAAATATATCATCAACATGGTTCGTGAATTATGAACATTATTAGAACCACTTTCGACAAAACACACAAGGTCTCTGTGGCGCAATTGGTTAGCGCGTTCGGCTGTTAACCGAAAGGTTGATGGTTCAAGCCCACCCAGGGACGTCTGTTTTCCACCTGACAGCTCTTTTCTTCACTAGTTCTGCCCATGGAATCAAGGAGCCGGGAAAACCCCAAAAACATTCACATCCCTGATTATATTATACCCACTTATCTCCTTCAAGACATTTAATAAGATTTTAAAATAGAATGTCTGATGACTAATTGTCGTTTCATGCACTAAACAAAAGACTTCTTTTTCTATTCATCAATGTTGCTATCTATTAAGTGAAGTTGCTTGAGAAACGGGATGCCAGAACAAGAACTATATTAATACTGCTTCTGTTGTGGTGGAAATAGAAATATTTGGTGATAGATGAATCCTAGTGAAGAGCACAGGATGATCTACAAACCAAGATGTGATTGGAAACATCTGGGGACAATAGGTCGAGTGTGGTCATTGAGAGCGTACAATTATTTCCCACCTAAGATTGCCTCACATGTGATAGATATGTCAATTTATAGATAGAAAGATGCGTTAACAGTTAATACCTGCAATCTTGTGATAACGCTCAGTACTCTAACATATCCTTATACATGACACTAATTTCATAATTAGGTATATGTTTCATTGGTTTGACCTGAAAGCCTGACTGTGCAATAACAATTGTTATTGAATTATTTTACAATGCATACTTATTCCAGGGGCTCCTCGTATATTTTTCATTTGTATGCCAGTCTTCAGGGCATTTTCCCGTATCTCACAAAGTTTAGTCCACAGGACATTAACAAATGACATATATTCCGTTTAGGTTCTTGCTCAAGACCTTGATGAGGTGGGCAGGCTTGAATCATGTTTTGATCAAAAGATGCAACCAAATGACTCCTTTGTCACACAGACGTACCTTGTAAATGTAAACATGACACTAGTATGGTATTTGAGCCCAAATTGGTAGGAGAGAAGGATTTGTTCTCGTTTTCCATATATATATATATATATATATATATATATATATACAGGCATACCCTGCATTAACGTACGCAATGGGACTGGAGCATGTATGTAAAGTGAAAATGTACTTAAAGTGAAGCACTACCTTTTTCCACTTATTGATGCTTGTACTGTACTTCAATCGACATATACGTGCATAACTGATGTAAATAACGCATTTGTAACAGGCTCTATAGTCTCCCCGCTTGCGCACAGCTTCGGTACAGGTAGGGAGCACGGTATTGTTGTTCAGGACGTGCTGACAGGCGCATGCGTGAGCTGCCGTTTGCCTATTGGGCGACATGTACTTACTCGCGAGTGTACTTAAAGTGAATGTCCTTAAAGCGGGGTATGCCTGTATACGTTATATATATATATACACACGTTAGGCCAATGGTTTTACCATCAGCAGTGACCCTTGTAAAGGGAGGAGGAGCGCGGTAATCCGTTCAGTCTTCCACAAATGTTTGGCCAATTCTTTTCCTTGCTGCCTACTCCATAAGGGCATTTTATTCTCTTGTTAGTGATACTTTGCATCATAGGGGTAGGTTATCATCTTGCCTGGTTCCAGCTTTACACCGTTTCCTAAAGAATGGCATTATCTATATTTAGACACAAAGATCAGTCTCTCGTGAGACTGTCAAAAATTGCTAATGCTGACTATATTGCAAGTCATCACAGCAGGGTATTGGGAAAAGTTTTCAACTAGCAATAATCACGCCTCGGATCAACCTCATGGGCTATGACACTGCCACTGCGCAAAGTTAACTTTCTACTGGCTTAGTAACCACCAGCCCACAAGAAGCCCTCATTACACTGGTGGCTAGCAAATGCAGGAGCTGGTTCAGTGCTATGGATTGTGGGAGTTAATATGGTAATTCAACTGTGAACTAGAAAGACTCTCTTGCAGTTCCACAAACAACCACTTGCAGTGTATCTGCATGCAAACGCTTCAGCCAGAGGTGTATTTGGGACCAAATACATGATCTCTCCTCTCTTACCAGTGACCTGACTGTTAAATAACAATTATGATTGAATATTGCTATTTCAAACCTACTGGAAGTTGCTCGAAAACATGATCTCATATGAAAAAGAAATGTTTTCTCGCAGCGATATTCATGTCAAATGTGAAAGTCACACATTTAGACTTCAAAAATTAAAATCCATACACATCAAATGACCAACTTCAGTAGCTCAGGGATATGGCATGTACTTGGTTTTATATATGTCAATCTTCGGGACCCGGGTGGGTAACCACCTTTAAACACCAATGAGATCATATCAGATATATACACTCGTCATGCAGATAGTATGGACTCATTCATTGTAGGTTTGGTAGGGAAATATATCATCAACATGGTTCGTGAATTATGAACATTATTAGAACCACTTTCGATAGAACCACTTTCGACAAAACACACAAGGTCTCTGTGGCGCAATTGGTTAGCGCGTTCGGCTGTTAACCGAAAGGTTGGTGGTTCAAGCCCACCCAGGGACGTCTGTTTTCCACCCGACAGCTCTTTTCTTGACTAGTTCTGCCCATGGAATCAAGTAGCCGGGAAAACCCCGAAAACATTCACATCCCTGATTATATTATACCCACTTATCTCCTTCAAGACATTTAATAAGATTTTAAAATAGAATGTCTGATGACTAATTGTCGTTTCATGCACTAAACAAAAGACTTCTTTTTCTATTCATCAATGTTGCTATCTATTAAGTGAAGTTGCTTGAGAAACGGGATGCCAGAACAAGAACTATATTAATACTGCTTCTGTTGTGGTGGAAATAGAAATATTTGGTGATAGATGAATCCTAGTGAAGAGCACAGGATGATCTACAAACCAAGATGTGATTGGAAACATCTGGGGACAATAGGTCGAGTGTGGTCATTGAGAGCGTACAATTATTTCCCACCTAAGATTGCCTCACATGTGATAGATATGTCAATTTATAGATAGAAAGATGCGTTAACAGTTAATACCTGCAATCTTGTGATAACGCTCAGTACTCTAACATATCCTTATACATGACACTAATTTCATAATTAGGTATATGTTTCATTGGTTTGACCTGAAAGCCTGACTGTGCAATAACAATTGTTATTGAATTATTTTACAATGCATACTTATTCCAGGGGCTCCTCGTATATTTTTCATTTGTATGCCAGTCTTCAGGGCATTTTCCCGTATCTCACAAAGTTTAGTCCACAGGACATTAACAAATGACATATATTCCGTTTAGGTTCTTGCTCAAGACCTTGATGAGGTGGGCAGGCTTGAATCATGTTTTGATCAAAAGATGCAACCAAATGACTCCTTTGTCACACAGACGTACCTTGTAAATGTAAACATGACACTAGTATGGTATTTGAGCCCAAATTGGTAGGAGAGAAGGATTTGTTCTCGTTTTCCATATATATATATATATATATATATATATATATATACAGGCATACCCTGCATTAACGTACGCAATGGGACTGGAGCATGTATGTAAAGTGAAAATGTACTTAAAGTGAAGCACTACCTTTTTCCACTTATTGATGCTTGTACTGTACTTCAATCGACATATACGTGCATAACTGATGTAAATAACGCATTTGTAACAGGCTCTATAGTCTCCCCGCTTGCGCACAGCTTCGGTACAGGTAGGGAGCACGGTATTGTTGTTCAGGACGTGCTGACAGGCGCATGCGTGAGCTGCCGTTTGCCTATTGGGCGACATGTACTTACTCGCGAGTGTACTTAAAGTGAATGTCCTTAAAGCGGGGTATGCCTGTATACGTTATATATATATATACACACGTTAGGCCAATGGTTTTACCATCAGCAGTGACCCTTGTAAAGGGAGGAGGAGCGCGGTAATCCGTTCAGTCTTCCACAAATGTTTGGCCAATTCTTTTCCTTGCTGCCTACTCCATAAGGGCATTTTATTCTCTTGTTAGTGATACTTTGCATCATAGGGGTAGGTTATCATCTTGCCTGGTTCCAGCTTTACACCGTTTCCTAAAGAATGGCATTATCTATATTTAGACACAAAGATCAGTCTCTCGTGAGACTGTCAAAAATTGCTAATGCTGACTATATTGCAAGTCATCACAGCAGGGTATTGGGAAAAGTTTTCAACTAGCAATAATCACGCCTCGGATCAACCTCATGGGCTATGACACTGCCACTGCGCAAAGTTAACTTTCTACTGGCTTAGTAACCACCAGCCCACAAGAAGCCCTCATTACACTGGTGGCTAGCAAATGCAGGAGCTGGTTCAGTGCTATGGATTGTGGGAGTTAATATGGTAATTCAACTGTGAACTAGAAAGACTCTCTTGCAGTTCCACAAACAACCACTTGCAGTGTATCTGCATGCAAACGCTTCAGCCAGAGGTGTATTTGGGACCAAATACATGATCTCTCCTCTCTTACCAGTGACCTGACTGTTAAATAACAATTATGATTGAATATTGCTATTTCAAACCTACTGGAAGTTGCTCGAAAACATGATCTCATATGAAAAAGAAATGTTTTCTCGCAGCGATATTCATGTCAAATGTGAAAGTCACACATTTAGACTTCAAAAATTAAAATCCATACACATCAAATGACCAACTTCAGTAGCTCAGGGATATGGCATGTACTTGGTTTTATATATGTCAATCTTCGGGACCCGGGTGGGTAACCACCTTTAAACACCAATGAGATCATATCAGATATATACACTCGTCATGCAGATAGTATGGACTCATTCATTGTAGGTTTGGTAGGGAAATATATCATCAACATGGTTCGTGAATTATGAACATTATTAGAACCACTTTCGATAGAACCACTTTCGACAAAACACACAAGGTCTCTGTGGCGCAATTGGTTAGCGCGTTCGGCTGTTAACCGAAAGGTTGGTGGTTCAAGCCCACCCAGGGACGTCTGTTTTCCACCCGACAGCTCTTTTCTTGACTAGTTCTGCCCATGGAATCAAGTAGCCGGGAAAACCCCGAAAACATTCACATCCCTGATTATATTATACCCACTTATCTCCTTCAAGACATTTAATGAGATTTTAAAATAGAATGTCTGATGACTAATTGTCGTTTCATGCACTAAACAAAAGACTTCTTTTTCTATGCATCAGTGTTGGTATCTATTAAGTGAAGTTGCTTGAGAAACGGGATGCCAGAACAAGAACTATATTAATAGTGCTTTTGTTATGGTGGAAATAGAAACATTTGGTGATAGATGGATCCTAGTGAAGAGCACAGGATTATCTGCAAACCAAGATGGGATTGGAAACATCTGGGGACAATAGGTCGAGTGTGGTCATTGAGAGCGTACAATTATTTCCCACCTAAGATTGCCTCACATGCGATAGATATGTCAATTTATAGATAGAAAGATGCGTTAACAGTTAATACCTGCAATCCTGTGATAACACTCAGTACTCTAACATATCCTTATACATGACACTAATTTCATCATTAGGTATATGTTTCATTGGTTTGACCTGAAAGCCTGACTGCGCAATAACAATTATTATTGAATTATTTTACAATGCATACTTATTCCGGGGCTCCTCCTACATTTTTCATTTGTATGCCAGTCTTCGGGGCATTTTCACGTATCTCACAAAGTTTAGTCCACAGGACATTAAGAAATGACATATGTTCCGTTTAGGTTCTTGCTCAAGACCTTGATGAGGTGGGCAGGCTTGAATCATGTTTTGGTCAAAAGATGCAACCTGATGACTCCTTTGTCAAACAGACGTACCTTGTAAATGTAAACCTGACACTAGTATATTTGAGCCCAAATTGGTAGGAGAGCAGGATTTGTTTTGGTTTTACCAGCAGCAGTTACCCTTGTAAAGGGAGGAGGAGCGCGGTAATCCGTACAGTCGTCCACAAATGTTTGGCCAATTCTTTTCCTTGCGGCATACTCCATAAGGGCATTTTATTCTCTTGTTAGTGATACTTTGCATCATAGGGGTAGGTTATCATCTTGCCTGGTTCCAGCTTTACACCGTTTCCTAAAGAATGGCATTATCTATATTTAGACACAAAGATCAGTCTCTCGTGAGACTGTCAAAAATTGCTAATGCTGACTATATTGCAAGTCATCACAGCGGGGTATTGGGAAAAGTTTTCAACTAGCAATAATCACGCCTCGGATCAACCTCATGGGCTATGATACTGCCACTGCGCAAAGTTAACTTTCTACTGGCTTAGTAACCACCAGCCCACAAGAAGCCCTCATTACACTGGTGGCTAGCAAATGCAGGAGCTGGTTCAGTGCTATGGATTGTGGGAGTTAATATGGTAATTCAACTGTGAACTAGAAAGACTCTCTTGCAGTTCCACAAACAACCACTTGCAGTGTATCTGCATGCAAACGCTTCAGCCAGAGGTGTATTTGGGACCAAATACATGATCTCTCCTCTCTTACCAGTGACCTGACTGTTAAATAACAATTATGATTGAATATTGCTATTTCAAACCTACTGGAAGTTGCTCGAAAACATGATCTCATATGAAAAAGAAATGTTTTCTCGCGGCGATATTCATGTCAAATGTGAAAGTCACACATTTAGACTTGAAAAATAAAATCCATACAGATCAAATGAGCAACTTCAGTAGCTCAGGGATATGGCATGTACTTGGTTTTATATATGTCAATCTTCGGGACCCGGGTGGGTAACCACCTTTAAACACCAATGAGATCATATCAGATATACACACTCGTCATGCAGATAGTATGGACTCATTCATTGTAGGTTTGGTAGGGAAATATATCATCAACATGGTTCGTGAATTATGAACATTATTAGAACCACTTTCGACAAAACACACAAGGTCTCTGTGGCGCAATTGGTTAGCGCGTTCGGCTGTTAACCGAAAGGTTGGTGGTTCAAGCCCACCCAGGGACGTCTGTTTTCCACCCGACAGCTCTTTTCTTCACTAGTTCTGCCCATGGAATCAAGTAGCCGGGAAAACCCCGAAAACATTCACATCCCTGATTATATTATACCCACTTATCTCCTTCAAGACATTTAATGAGATTTTAAAATAGAATGTCTGATGACTAATTGTCGTTTCATGCACTAAACAAAAGACTTCTTTTTCTATGCATCAGTGTTGGTATCTATTAAGTGAAGTTGCTTGAGAAACGGGATGCCAGAACAAGAACTATATTAATACTGCTTTTGTTGTGGTGGAAATAGAAACATTTGGTGATAGATGGATCCTAGTGAAGAGCACAGGATTATCTGCAAACCAAGATGGGATTGGAAACATCTGGGGACAATAGGTCGAGTGTGGTCATTGAGAGCGTACAATTATTTCCCACCTAAGATTGCCTCACATGCGATAGATATGTCAATTTATAGATAGAAAGATGCGTTAACAGTTAATACCTGCAATCCTGTGATAACACTCAGTACTCTAACATATCCTTATACATGACACTAATTTCATCATTAGGTATATGTTTCATTGGTTTGACCTGAAAGCCTGACTGCGCAATAACAATTATTATTGAATTATTTTACAATGCATACGTATTCCGGGGCTCCTCCTACATTTTTCATTTGTATGCCAGTCTTCGGGGCATTTTCACGTATCTCACAAAGTTTAGTCCACAGGACATTAAGAAATGACATATGTTCCGTTTAGGTTCTTGCTCAAGACCTTGATGAGGTGGGCAGGCTTGAATCATGTTTTGGTCAAAAGATGCAACCTGATGACTCCTTTGTCAAACAGACGTACCTTGTAAATGTAAACCTGACACTAGTATATTTGAGCCCAAATTGGTAGGAGAGCAGGATTTGTTTTGGTTTTACCAGCAGCAGTTACCCTTGTAAAAGGAGGAGGAGCGCGGTAATCCGTACAGTCTTCCACAAATGTTTGGCCAATTCTTTTCCTTGCTGCATACTCCATAAGGGCATTTTATTCTCTTGTTAGTGATACTTTGCATCATAGGGGTAGGTTATCATCTTGCCTGGTTCCAGCTTTACACCGTTTCCTAAAGAATGGCATTATCTATATTTAGACACAAAGATCAGTCTCTCGTGAGACTGTCAAAAATTGCTAATGCTGACTATATTGCAAGTCATCACAGCGGGGTATTGGGAAAAGTTTTCAACTAGCAATAATCACGCCTCGGGTTAACCTCATGGGCTATGATACTGCCACTGCGCAAAGTTAACTTTCTACTGGCTTAGTGAAACCACCAGCCCACAAGAAGCCCTCATTACACTGGTGGCTAGCAAATGCAGGAGCTGGTTCAGTGCTATGGATTGTGGGAGTTAATATGGTAATTCAACTGTGAACTAGAAAGACTCTCTTGCAGTTCCACAAACAACCACTTGCAGTGTATCTGCATGCAAACGCTTCAGCCAGAGGTGTATTTGGGACCAAATACATGATCTCTCCTCTCTTACCAGTGACCTGACTGTGAAATAACAATTATGATTGAATATTGCTATTTCAAACCTACTGGAAGTTGCTCGAAAACATGATCTCATATGAAAAAGAAATGTTTTCATCTCAGCGATATTCATGTCAAATGTGAAAGTCACACATTTAGACTTGAAAAATAAAATCCATACAGATCAAATGAGCAACTTCAGTAGCTCAGGGACATGGCATGTACTTGTTTTTATATATGTCAATCTTCAGGACCCGGGTGGGTAACCCCCTCTAAACACCAACGAGATCTTATCAGATATACACACTCGTCATGCAGACAGTATGGACTCATTCATTGTAGGTTTGGTAGGGAAATATATCATCAACATGGTTAGTGAATTATGAACATTATTAGAACCACTTTCGACCAAACACCCAAGGTTTCTGTGGCGCAATTGGTTAGCGCGTTCGGCTGTTAACCGAAAGGTTGGTGGTTCAAGCCCACCCAGGGACGTCTGTTTTCCACCCGACAGCTCTTTTCTTGACTAGTTCTGCCCATGGAATCAAGTAGCCGGGAAAACCCCGAAAACATTCACATCCCTGATTATATTATACCCACTTATCTCCTTCAAGACATTTAATGAGATTTTAAAATAGAATGTCTGATGACTAATTGTCGTTTCATGCACTAAACAAAAGACTTCTTTTTCTATGCATCAGTGTTGGTATCTATTAAGTGAAGTTGCTTGAGAAACGGGATGCCAGAACAAGAACTATATTAATACTGCTTTTGTTGTGGTGGAAATAGAAACATTTGGTGATAGATGGATCCTAGTGAAGAGCACAGGATTATCTGCAAACCAAGATGGGATTGGAAACATCTGGGGACAATAGGTCGAGTGTGGTCATTGAGAGCGTACAATTATTTCCCACCTAAGATTGCCTCACATGCGATAGATATGTCAATTTATAGATAGAAAGATGCGTTAACAGTTAATACCTGCAATCCTGTGATAACACTCAGTACTCTAACATATCCTTATACATGACACTAATTTCATCATTAGGTATATGTTTCATTGGTTTGACCTGAAAGCCTGACTGCGCAATAACAATTATTATTGAATTATTTTACAATGCATACGTATTCCGGGGCTCCTCCTACATTTTTCATTTGTATGCCAGTCTTCGGGGCATTTTCACGTATCTCACAAAGTTTAGTCCACAGGACATTAAGAAATGACATATGTTCCGTTTAGGTTCTTGCTCAAGACCTTGATGAGGTGGGCAGGCTTGAATCATGTTTTGGTCAAAAGATGCAACCTGATGACTCCTTTGTCAAACAGACGTACCTTGTAAATGTAAACCTGACACTAGTATATTTGAGCCCAAATTGGTAGGAGAGCAGGATTTGTTTTGGTTTTACCAGCAGCAGTTACCCTTGTAAAAGGAGGAGGAGCGCGGTAATCCGTACAGTCTTCCACAAATGTTTGGCCAATTCTTTTCCTTGCTGCATACTCCATAAGGGCATTTTATTCTCTTGTTAGTGATACTTTGCATCATAGGGGTAGGTTATCATCTTGCCTGGTTCCAGCTTTACACCGTTTCCTAAAGAATGGCATTATCTATATTTAGACACAAAGATCAGTCTCTCGTGAGACTGTCAAAAATTGCTAATGCTGACTATATTGCAAGTCATCACAGCGGGGTATTGGGAAAAGTTTTCAACTAGCAATAATCACGCCTCGGGTTAACCTCATGGGCTATGATACTGCCACTGCGCAAAGTTAACTTTCTACTGGCTTAGTGAAACCACCAGCCCACAAGAAGCCCTCATTACACTGGTGGCTAGCAAATGCAGGAGCTGGTTCAGTGCTATGGATTGTGGGAGTTAATATGGTAATTCAACTGTGAACTAGAAAGACTCTCTTGCAGTTCCACAAACAACCACTTGCAGTGTATCTGCATGCAAACGCTTCAGCCAGAGGTGTATTTGGGACCAAATACATGATCTCTCCTCTCTTACCAGTGACCTGACTGTGAAATAACAATTATGATTGAATATTGCTATTTCAAACCTACTGGAAGTTGCTCGAAAACATGATCTCATATGAAAAAGAAATGTTTTCTCGCAGTGATATTCATGTCAAATGTGAAAGTCACACATTTAGACTTCAAAAAATAAAATCCATACAGATCAAATGAGCAACTTCAGTAGCTCAGGGACATGGCATGTACTTGCTTTTATATATGTAAATCTTCAGCACCCGGGTGGGTAACCCACTCTTAACACCAACGAGATCATATCAGATATACACACTCGTCATGCAGATAGTATGGACTCATTCATGGTAGGTTTGGTAGGGAAATATATCATCAACATGGTTCGTGAATTATGAACATTATTATAACCACTTTCGACATAACACCCAAGGTCTCTGTGGCGCAATTGGTTAGCGCGTTCGGCTGTTAACCGAAAGGTTGGTGGTTCAAGCCCACCCAGGGACGTCTGTTTTCCACCCGACAGCTCTTTTCTTGACTAGTTCCGCCCATGGAATCAAGTAGCTGGGAAAACCCCGAAAACATTCACATCCCTGATTATATTATACCCACTTATCTCCTTCAAGACATTTAATGAGATTTTAAAATAGAATGTCTGATGACTAATTGTCGTTTCATGCACTAAACAAAAGACTTCTTTTTCTATGCATCAGTGTTGGTATCTATTAAGTGAAGTTGCTTGAGAAACGGGATGCCAGAACAAGAACTATATTAATACTGCTTCTGTTGTGGTGGAAATAGAAACATTTGGTGATAGATGGATCCTAGTGAAGAGCACAGGATTATCTGCAAACCAAGATGGGATTGGAAACATCTGGGGACAATAGGTCGAGTGTGGTCATTGAGAGCGTACAATTATTTCCCACCTAAGATTGCCTCACATGCGATAGATATGTCAATTTATAGATAGAAAGATGCGTTAACAGTTAATACCTGCAATCCTGTGATAACACTCAGTACTCGAACATATCCTTATACATGACACTAATTTCATCATTAGGTATATGTTTCATTGGTTTGACCTGAAAGCCTGACTGCGCAATAACAATTATTATTGAATTATTTTACAATGCATACTTATTCCGGGGCTCCTCCTACATTTTTCATTTGTATGCCAGTCTTCGGGGCATTTTCACGTATCTCACAAAGTTTAGTCCACAGGACATTAAGAAATGACATATGTTCCGTTTAGGTTCTTGCTCAAGACCTTGATGAGGTGGGCAGGCTTGAATCATGTTTTGGTCAAAAGATGCAACCTGATGACTCCTTTGTCAAACAGACGTACCTTGTAAATGTAAACCTGACACTAGTATATTTGAGCCCAAATTGGTAGGAGAGCAGGATTTGTTTTGGTTTTACCAGCAGCAGTTACCCTTGTAAAAGGAGGAGGAGCGCGGTAATCCGTACAGTCTTCCACAAATGTTTGGCCAATTCTTTTCCTTGCTGCATACTCCATAAGGGCATTTTATTCTCTTGTTAGTGATACTTTGCATCATAGGGGTAGGTTATCATCTTGCCTGGTTCCAGCTTTACACCGTTTCCTAAAGAATGGCATTATCTATATTTAGACACAAAGATCAGTCTCTCGTGAGACTGTCAAAAATTGCTAATGCTGACTATATTGCAAGTCATCACAGCGGGGTATTGGGAAAAGTTTTCAACTAGCAATAATCACGCCTCGGGTTAACCTCATGGGCTATGATACTGCCACTGCGCAAAGTTAACTTTCTACTGGCTTAGTGAAACCACCAGCCCACAAGAAGCCCTCATTACACTGGTGGCTAGCAAATGCAGGAGCTGGTTCAGTGCTATGGATTGTGGGAGTTAATATGGTAATTCAACTGTGAACTAGAAAGACTCTCTTGCAGTTCCACAAACAACCACTTGCAGTGTATCTGCATGCAAACGCTTCAGCCAGAGGTGTATTTGGGACCAAATACATGATCTCTCCTCTCTTACCAGTGACCTGACTGTGAAATAACAATTATGATTGAATATTGCTATTTCAAACCTACTGGAAGTTGCTCGAAAACATGATCTCATATGAAAAAGAAATGTTTTCTCGCAGTGATATTCATGTCAAATGTGAAAGTCACACATTTAGACTTCAAAAAATAAAATCCATACAGATCAAATGAGCAACTTCAGTAGCTCAGGGACATGGCATGTACTTGCTTTTATATATGTAAATCTTCAGCACCCGGGTGGGTAACCCACTCTTAACACCAACGAGATCATATCAGATATACACACTCGTCATGCAGATAGTATGGACTCATTCATGGTAGGTTTGGTAGGGAAATATATCATCAACATGGTTCGTGAATTATGAACATTATTATAACCACTTTCGACATAACACCCAAGGTCTCTGTGGCGCAATTGGTTAGCGCGTTCGGCTGTTAACCGAAAGGTTGGTGGTTCAAGCCCACCCAGGGACGTCTGTTTTCCACCCGACAGCTCTTTTCTTGACTAGTTCCGCCCATGGAATCAAGTAGCTGGGAAAACCCCGAAAACATTCACATCCCTGATTATATTATACCCACTTATCTCCTTCAAGACATTTAATGAGATTTTAAAATAGAATGTCTGATGACTAATTGTCGTTTCATGCACTAAACAAAAGACTTCTTTTTCTATGCATCAGTGTTGGTATCTATTAAGTGAAGTTGCTTGAGAAACGGGATGCCAGAACAAGAACTATATTAATACTGCTTCTGTTGTGGTGGAAATAGAAACATTTGGTGATAGATGGATCCTAGTGAAGAGCACAGGATTATCTGCAAACCAAGATGGGATTGGAAACATCTGGGGACAATAGGTCGAGTGTGGTCATTGAGAGCGTACAATTATTTCCCACCTAAGATTGCCTCACATGCGATAGATATGTCAATTTATAGATAGAAAGATGCGTTAACAGTTAATACCTGCAATCCTGTGATAACACTCAGTACTCGAACATATCCTTATACATGACACTAATTTCATCATTAGGTATATGTTTCATTGGTTTGACCTGAAAGCCTGACTGCGCAATAACAATTATTATTGAATTATTTTACAATGCATACTTATTCCGGGGCTCCTCCTACATTTTTCATTTGTATGCCAGTCTTCGGGGCATTTTCACGTATCTCACAAAGTTTAGTCCACAGGACATTAAGAAATGACATATGTTCCGTTTAGGTTCTTGCTCAAGACCTTGATGAGGTGGGCAGGCTTGAATCATGTTTTGGTCAAAAGATGCAACCTGATGACTCCTTTGTCAAACAGACGTACCTTGTAAATGTAAACCTGACACTAGTATATTTGAGCCCAAATTGGTAGGAGAGCAGGATTTGTTTTGGTTTTACCAGCAGCAGTTACCCTTGTAAAAGGAGGAGGAGCGCGGTAATCCGTACAGTCTTCCACAAATGTTTGGCCAATTCTTTTCCTTGCTGCATACTCCATAAGGGCATTTTATTCTCTTGTTAGTGATACTTTGCATCATAGGGGTAGGTTATCATCTTGCCTGGTTCCAGCTTTACACCGTTTCCTAAAGAATGGCATTATCTATATTTAGACACAAAGATCAGTCTCTCGTGAGACTGTCAAAAATTGCTAATGCTGACTATATTGCAAGTCATCACAGCGGGGTATTGGGAAAAGTTTTCAACTAGCAATAATCACGCCTCGGGTTAACCTCATGGGCTATGATACTGCCACTGCGCAAAGTTAACTTTCTACTGGCTTAGTGAAACCACCAGCCCACAAGAAGCCCTCATTACACTGGTGGCTAGCAAATGCAGGAGCTGGTTCAGTGCTATGGATTGTGGGAGTTAATATGGTAATTCAACTGTGAACTAGAAAGACTCTCTTGCAGTTCCACAAACAACCACTTGCAGTGTATCTGCATGCAAACGCTTCAGCCAGAGGTGTATTTGGGACCAAATACATGATCTCTCCTCTCTTACCAGTGACCTGACTGTGAAATAACAATTATGATTGAATATTGCTATTTCAAACCTACTGGAAGTTGCTCGAAAACATGATCTCATATGAAAAAGAAATGTTTTCTCGCAGTGATATTCATGTCAAATGTGAAAGTCACACATTTAGACTTCAAAAAATAAAATCCATACAGATCAAATGAGCAACTTCAGTAGCTCAGGGACATGGCATGTACTTGCTTTTATATATGTAAATCTTCAGCACCCGGGTGGGTAACCCACTCTTAACACCAACGAGATCATATCAGATATACACACTCGTCATGCAGATAGTATGGACTCATTCATGGTAGGTTTGGTAGGGAAATATATCATCAACATGGTTTGTGCATTATGAACATTATTATAACCACTTTCGACACAACACCCAAGGTCTCTGTGGCGCAATTGGTTAGCGCGTTCGGCTGTTAACCGAAAGGTTGGTGGTTCAAGCCCACCCAGGGACGTCTGTTTTCCACCCGACAGCTCTTTTCTTGACTAGTTCTGCCCATGGAATCAAGTAGCCGGGAAAACCCCGAAAACATTCACATCCCTGATTATATTATACCCACTTATCTCCTTCAAGACATTTAATGAGATTTTAAAATAGAATGTCTGATGACTAATTGTCGTTTCATGCACTAAACAAAAGACTTCTTTTTCTATGCATCAGTGTTGGTATCTATTAAGTGAAGTTGCTTGAGAAACGGGATGCCAGAACAAGAACTATATTAATACTGCTTTTGTTATGGTGGAAATAGAAACATTTGGTGATAGATGAATCCTAGTGAAGAGCACGGGATTATCTGCAAACCAAGATGGGATTGGAAACATCTGGGGACAATAGGTCGAGTGTGGTCATTGAGAGCGTACAATTATTTCCCACCTAAGATTGCCTCACATGCGATAGATATGTCAATTTATAGATAGAAAGATGCGTTAACAGTTAATACCTGCAATCTTGTGATAACGCTCATGAATGTATAATATCCTAATATTTCAACTACGAAAATGTTATTTTCGGAAATAAGACACCCACATAGTTGAAAAAAGCAGTTATTGTATAAATAATATACATTGAATTAATTGCATTTTGGTGTGTGATGTTAAACGTGTGTAGATATAAATATATATAAAACTAGAATGGCAAATATATATATATATTTGCCATTCTAGTATAAATATATATATTTTTCCGAAGCTCCAATGATTTATTAAATGATGCTTCTCTCAAATTAAGACAGTGGGGAACTAGAAGCAGACACAAGTGAAGATGCTCATTCTCTGCCATGTGACTTGAAACACTAAATGATCTAGTACTTATCTTTGCAACATAACATGCAACATTCTAAGAATTCTGTTTCATATTCTAAATCAAAGAATCACTTGTTTGTATAGTGTCTGGTTTCTAATAGACCATATACAGTGTACATCATTTTACAAAAACGTGTTTAAAAAATAAATTATATATATACATAATTTGGCAAATATTGTGGGATTTTTGCAGTTCTGTTTAATAAAAAGATCAAAATAAGTAACACAATTTTTTTTTGCAGAAGATGGTTTTGATCCATTGACCACATGTTAACAGAAGACTGTATGCAAGTCCCTTATACTTGTTTTGTTTGGTGTTTGTAATAGACAATATACATAATTGTACAATGAAAAAACATTATATCAATATACATATATGAAAAGTTTGGCAAATAAAGTGGCATATTTGTAGTTCTGTGGTCTAAAATGATAAAAAAAAAAAATAGGTAAATAACAGATTATATTCAAGTTTTCTTTTGTGTTGAGAAGATAGCCAGGCTCAGCAGTATATTCCTCCTGATTCATATGCATCACTTTAATCTATTTAAATATAATAATCTCACATTTTCTAGGAGATAATTGATGCATAATTGAAAGATGGAAAGCTTTATTTTCATTCTTTATACATTAGCTTTCTTTTCCTCGTTTTGAAATATCTGAGCATTCTCTCGTATGTAATTGGTAGTAGCGCAGCAAAAGGGATTGCACAAATGACCTTATATCTAGAAATATCAGAACAAACTAACAATTTAATATAATTTGACTTTAAAAAATGAAGGCTGTTTCTGCCCGGTCTCGAACCGGGGACCTTTCGCGTGTTAGGCGAACGTGATAACCACTACACTACAGAAACTGAGTTACACTGCAATTTGAATTGGGAAACCTGATGCGCAGTATTCTCACTTACACACTAGAGGGTATTTCCAAGCATAAGTTGCTTGGCTCACACATGCACCCAGACAGTTAAAAGAAAGACTACATTTCCCAGCAGTCCTCTCACTCACGCACGCTGCTTGTCTAGGTGGCATTTCCAAGCATACCTTGCTTGGCTCACACATGCGCAGTTAATATTGGATGTGAAGGAAAGACTACATTTCCCAGCAGGCATTGCCAGCTTCGCGCATGCTCAGTCTTCACAGGTAAAATGTAAAACCCCAGTGTGGCTGCAGAAATGTTTGTTTCCCTCCCCCTCCCTCTGTAATTATTAGTGGGTGACTGTGTCCGGGACCAGGAGTGCAGCACTGTGGGGTCTGCAGATGGATCAGGGACATCACAGCACTGACCCCTTATGTCAGAAGATCAGCAACTTTATACCTTCCACAAAAAGATACATAAGCAATATCTAACCCAATATATATGTATCTCTTCCAATGTGTCAATTAAATGGGTTCAACATGTTCCTTCCCCCTAATCACAACATACTCTGCATCTAGATACTTATCTCCCGTCAGTATGTCTGCACATGACATTGGATACTTTGTACAAATCCTCACACATCCCTATTTCTATTATACACTGTTATCTCCCTCATCTCATTTAACATTTTATATAAAGTTCTGTGAGTAATCTTGCTGGAGAAACGTGGTGTCAGAAGAATAATTTTATTAATACCTCGTTATTGTGGCTATAACTGAATATTTTAATAGTTTGTTATTTAAACATTAACAGAGAATTAAAAGTACAAGCTTGTTAATAGTTTCAGAACATTTCATTAATTAACATTTAAATCATTAGTTTTAACTAAATATCACATATCACATCAAATGTAGATTAAAAATATCACAGAACATCTAATCAGTAGAATTTTCAGACAATGGATTATCTATATTTAGACACAAAGATCAGTCTCTCGTGAGACTGTCAAAAATTGCTAATGCTGACTATATTGCAAGTCATCACAGCAGGGTATTGGGAAAAGTTTTCAACTAGCAATAATCACGCCTCAGGTTAACCTCATGGGCTATAATACTGCCACTGCGCAAAGTTAACTTTCTACTGGCTTAGTAACCACCAGCCCACAAGAAGCCCTCATTACAATGGTGGCTAGCAAATGCAGGAGCTGGTTCAGTGCTATGGATTGTGGGAGTTAATATGGTAATTCAACTGTGAACTAGAAAGACTCTCTTGCAGTTCCACAAACAACCACTTGCAGTGTATCTGCATGCAAACGCTTCAGCCAGAGGTGTATTTGGGACCAAATACATGATCTCTCCTCTCTTACCAGTGACCTGACTGTGAAATAACAATTATGATTGAATATTGCTATTTCAAACCTACTGGAAGTTGCTCGAAAACATGATCTCATATGAAAAAGAAATGTTTTCTCGCAGTGATATTCATGTCAAATGTGAAAGTCACACATTTAGACTTCAAAAAATAAAATCCATACAGATCAAATGAGCAACTTCAGTAGCTCAGGGACATGGCATGTACTTGCTTTTATATATGTAAATCTTCAGCACCCGGGTGGGTAACCCACTCTTAACACCAACGAGATCATATCAGATATACACACTCGTCATGCAGATAGTATGGACTCATTCATTGTAGGTTTGGTAGGGAAATATATCATCAACATGGTTTGTGCATTATGAACATTATTATAACCACTTTCGACTTAACACCCAAGGTCTCTGTGGCGCAATTGGTTAGCGCGTTCGGCTGTTAACCGAAAGGTTGGTGGTTCAAGCCCACCCAGGGACGTCTGTTTTCCACCCGACAGCTCTTTTCTTGACTAGTTCTGCCCATGGAATCAAGTAGCCGGGAAAACCCCGAAAACATTCACATCCCTGATTATATTATACCCACTTATCTCCTTCAAGACATTTAATGAGATTTTAAAATAGAATGTCTGATGACTAATTGTCGTTTCATGCACTAAACAAAAGACTTCTTTTTCTATGCATCAGTGTTGGTATCTATTAAGTGAAGTTGCTTGAGAAACGGGATGCCAGAACAAGAACTATATTAATACTGCTTTTGTTATGGTGGAAATAGAAACATTTGGTGATAGATGAATCCTAGTGAAGAGCACAGGATTATCTGCAAACCAAGATGGGATTGGAAACATCTGGGGACAATAGGTCGAGTGTGGTCATTGAGAGCGTACAATTATTTCCCACCTAAGATTGCCTCACATGCGATAGATATGTCAATTTATAGATAGAAAGATGCGTTAACAGTTAATACCTGCAATCCTGTGAT
Source organism: Ascaphus truei (assembly GCF_040206685.1). NCBI lineage: Eukaryota > Metazoa > Chordata > Amphibia > Anura > Ascaphidae > Ascaphus > Ascaphus truei. The sequence goes on from NW_027456953.1 coordinate 206,530, forward strand.
AACGCTCAGTACTCTAACATATCCTTATACATGACACTAATTTCATCATTAGGTATATGTTTCATTGGTTTGACCTGAAAGCCTGACTGCGCAATAACAATTATTATTGAATTATTTTACAATGCATACTTATTCCAGGGGCTCCTCGTATATTTTTCATTTGTATGCCAGTCTTCAGGGCATTTTCCCGTATCTCACAAAGTTTAGTCCACAGGACATTAAGAAATGACATATATTCCGTTTAGGTTCTTGCTCAAGACCTTGATGAGGTGGGCAGGCTGGAATCATGTTTTGGTCAAAAGATGCAACCTGATGACTCCTTTGTCAAACAGACGTACCTTGTAAATGTAAACCTGACACTAGTATATTTGAGCCCAAATTGGTAGGAGAGCAGGATTTGTTTTGGTTTTACCAGCAGCAGTTACCCTTGTAAAGGGAGGAGGAGTGCGGTAATCCGTACAGTCTTCCACAAATGTTTGGCCAATTCTTTTCCTTGCGGCATACTCCATAAGGGCATTTTATTCGCTTGTTAGTGATACTTTGCATCATAGGGGTAGGTTATCATCTTGCCTGGTTCCAGCTTTACACCGTTTCCTAAAGAATGGCATTATCTATATTTAGACACAAAGATCAGTCTCTCGTGAGACTGTCAAAAATTGCTAATGCTGACTATATTGCAAGTCATCACAGCGGGGTATTGGGAAAAGTTTTCAACTAGCAATAATCACGCCTCAGATCAACCTCATGGGCTATGATACTGCCACTGCGCAAAGTTAACTTTCTACTGGCTTAGTAACCACCAGCCCACAAGAAGCCCTCATTACACTGGTGGCTAGCAAATGCAGGAGCTGGTTCAGTGCTATGGATTGTGGGAGTTAATATGGTAATTCAACTGTGAACTAGAAAGACTCTCTTGCAGTTCCACAAACAACCACTTGCAGTGTATCTGCATGCAAACGCTTCAGCCAGAGGTGTATTTGGGACCAAATACATGATCTCTCCTCTCTTACCAGTGACCTGACTGTTAAATAACAATTATGATTGAATATTGCTATTTCAAACCTACTGGAAGTTGCTCGAAAACATGATCTCATATGAAAAAGAAATGTTTTCTCGCAGCGATATTCATGTCAAATGTGAAAGTCACACATTTAGACTTCAAAAATAAAATCCATACAGATCAAATGAGCAACTTCAGTAGCTCAGGGACATGGCATGTACTTGCTTTTATATATGTCAATCTTCAGGACCCGGGTGGGTAGCCCCCTCTTAACACCAACGAGATCATATCAGATATACACACTCATCATGCAGATAGTATGGACTCATTCAGGGTAGGTTTGGTAGGGAAATATATCATCAACATGGTTAGTGCATTATGAACATTATTATAACCACTTTCGACACAACACCCAAGGTCTCTGTGGCGCAATTGGTTAGCGCGTTCGGCTGTTAACCGAAAGGTTGGTGGTTCAAGCCCACCCAGGGACGCCTGTTTTCCACCCGACAGCTCTTTTCTTCACTAGTTCTGCCCATGGAATCAAGTAGCCGGGAAAACCCCGAAAACATTCACATCCCTGATTATATTATACCCACTTATCTCCTTCAAGACATTTAATGAGATTTTAAAATAGAATGTCTGATGACTAATTGTCGTTTCATGCACTAAACAAAAGACTTCTTTTTCTATGCATCAGTGTTGGTATCTATTAAGTGAAGTTGCTTGAGAAACGGGATGCCAGAACAAGAACTATATTAATACTGCTTTTGTTGTGGTGGAAATAGAAACATTTGGTGATAGATGGATCCTAGTGAAGAGCACAGGATTATCTGCAAACCAAGATGGGATTGGAAACATCTGGGGACAATAGGTCGAGTGTGGTCATTGAGAGCGTACAATTATTTCCCACCTAAGATTGCCTCACATGCGATAGATATGTCAATTTATAGATAGAAAGATGCGTTAATAGTTAATACCTGCAATCCTGTGATAACACTCAGTACTCTAACATATCCTTATACATGACACTAATTTCATCATTAGGTATATGTTTCATTGGTTTGACCTGAAAGCCTGACTGCGCAATAACAATTATTATTGAATTATTTTACAATGCATACTTATTCCGGGGCTCCTCCTACATTTTTCATTTGTATGCCAGTCTTCGGGGCATTTTCCCGTATCTCACAAAGTTTAGTCCACAGGACATTAAGAAATGACATATGTTCCGTTAAGGTTCTTGCTCAAGACCTTGATGAGGTGGGCAGGCTTGAATCATGTTTTGGTCAAAAGATGCAACCTGATGACTCCTTTGTCAAACAGACGTACCTTGTAAATGTAAACCTGACACTAGTATATTTGAGCCCAAATTGGTAGGAGAGCAGGATTTGTTTTGGTTTTACCAGCAGCAGTTACCCTTGTAAAGGGAGGAGGAGTGCAGTAATCCGTACAGTCTTCCACAAATGTTTGGCCAATTCTTTTCCTTGCGGCATACTCCATAAGGGCATTTTATTCTCTTGTTAGTGATACTTTGCATCATAGGGGTAGGTTATCATCTTGCCTGGTTCCAGCTTTTTCACCGTTTCCTAAAGAATGGCATTATCTATATTTAGACACAAAGATCAGTCTCTCGTGAGACTGTCAAAAATTGCTAATGCTGACTATATTGCAAGTCATCACAGCGGGGTATTGGGAAAAGTTTTCAACTAGCAATAATCACGCCTCGGGTTAACCTCATGGGCTATGATACTGCCACTGCGCAAAGTTAACTTTCTACTGGCTTAGTGAAACCACCAGCCCACAAGAAGCCCTCATTACACTGGTGGCTAGCAAATGCAGGAGCTGGTTCAGTGCTATGGATTGTGGGAGTTAATATGGTAATTCAACTGTGAACTAGAAAGACTCTCTTGCAGTTCCACAAACAACCACTTGCAGTGTATCTGCATGCAAACGCTTCAGCCAGAGGTGTATTTGGGACCAAATACATGATCTCTCCTCTCTCACCAGTGACCTGACTGTGAAATAACAATTATGATTGAATATTGCTATTTCAAACCTACTGGAAGTTGCTCGAAAACATGATCTCATATGAAAAAGAAATGTTTTCTCGCAGTGATATTCATGTCAAATGTGAAAGTCACACATTTAGACTTGAAAAAATAAAATCCATACAGATCAAATGAGCAACTTCAGTAGCTCAGGGACATGGCATGTACTTGCTTTTATATATGTCAATCTTCAGCACCCGGGTGGGTAACCCACTCTTAACACCAACGAGATCATATCAGATATACACACTCGTCATGCAGATAGTATGGACTCATTCATGGTAGGTTTGGTAGGGAAATATATCATCAACATGGTTTGTGCATTATGAACATTATTATAACCACTTTCGACACAACACCCAAGGTCTCTGTGGCGCAATTGGTTAGCGCGTTCGGCTGTTAACCGAAAGGTTGGTGGTTCAAGCCCACCCAGGGACGTCTGTTTTCCACCCGACAGCTCTTTTCTTGACTAGTTCTGCCCATGGAATCAAGTAGCCGGGAAAACCCCGAAAACATTCACATCCCTGATTATATTATACCCACTTATCTCCTTCAAGACATTTAATGAGATTTTAAAATAGAATGTCTGATGACTAATTGTCGTTTCATGCACTAAACAAAAGACTTCTTTTTCTATGCATCAGTGTTGGTATCTATTAAGTGAAGTTGCTTGAGAAACGGGATGCCAGAACAAGAACTATATTAATACTGCTTTTGTTGTGGTGGAAATAGAAACATTTGGTGATAGATGAATCCTAGTGAAGAGCACAGGATTATCTGCAAACCAAGATGGGATTGGAAACATCTGGGGACAATAGGTCGAGTGTGGTCATTGAGAGCGTACAATTATTTCCCACCTAAGATTGCCTCACATGCGATAGATATGTCAATTTATAGATAGAAAGATGCGTTAATAGTTAATACCTGCAATCCTGTGATAACACTCAGTACTCTAACATATCCTTATACATGACACTAATTTCATCATTAGGTATATGTTTCATTGGTTTGACCTGAAAGCCTGACTGCGCAATAACAATTATTATTGAATTATTTTACAATGCATACTTATTCCGGGGCTCCTCCTACATTTTTCATTTGTATGCCAGTCTTCGGGGCATTTTCACGTATCTCACAAAGTTTAGTCCACAGGACATTAAGAAATGACATATGTTCCGTTTAGGTTCTTGCTCAAGACCTTGATGAGGTGGGCAGGCTTGAATCATGTTTTGGTCAAAAGATGCAACCTGATGACTCCTTTGTCAAACAGACGTACCTTGTAAATGTAAACCTGACACTAGTATATTTGAGCCCAAATTGGTAGGAGAGCAGGATTTGTTTTGGTTTTACCAGCAGCAGTTACCCTTGTAAAGGGAGGAGGAGTGCAGTAATCCGTACAGTCTTCCACAAATGTTTGGCCAATTCTTTTCCTTGCGGCATACTCCATAAGGGCATTTTATTCTCTTGTTAGTGATACTTTGCATCATAGGGGTAGGTTATCATCTTGCCTGGTTCCAGCTTTACACCGTTTCCTAAAGAATGGCATTATCTATATTTAGACACAAAGATCAGTCTCTCGTGAGACTGTCAAAAATTGCTAATGCTGACTATATTGCAAGTCATCACAGCGGGGTATTGGGAAAAGTTTTCAACTAGCAATAATCACGCCTCGGGTTAACCTCATGGGCTATGATACTGCCACTGCGCAAAGTTAACTTTCTACTGGCTTAGTGAAACCACCAGCCCACAAGAAGCCCTCATTACACTGGTGGCTAGCAAATGCAGGAGCTGGTTCAGTGCTATGGATTGTGGGAGTTAATATGGTAATTCAACTGTGAACTAGAAAGACTCTCTTGCAGTTCCACAAACAACCACTTGCAGTGTATCTGCATGCAAACGCTTCAGCCAGAGGTGTATTTGGGACCAAATACATGATCTCTCCTCTCTCACCAGTGACCTGACTGTGAAATAACAATTATGATTGAATATTGCTATTTCAAACCTACTGGAAGTTGCTCGAAAACATGATCTCATATGAAAAAGAAATGTTTTCTCGCAGTGATATTCATGTCAAATGTGAAAGTCACACATTTAGACTTGAAAAAATAAAATCCATACAGATCAAATGAGCAACTTCAGTAGCTCAGGGACATGGCATGTACTTGCTTTTATATATGTCAATCTTCAGCACCCGGGTGGGTAACCCACTCTTAACACCAACGAGATCATATCAGATATACACACTCGTCATGCAGATAGTATGGACTCATTCATGGTAGGTTTGGTAGGGAAATATATCATCAACATGGTTTGTGCATTATGAACATTATTATAACCACTTTCGACACAACACCCAAGGTCTCTGTGGCGCAATTGGTTAGCGCGTTCGGCTGTTAACCGAAAGGTTGGTGGTTCAAGCCCACCCAGGGATGTCTGTTTTCCACCCGACAGCTCTTTTCTTGACTAGTTCTGCCCATGGAATCAAGTAGCCGGGAAAACCCCGAAAACATTCACATCCCTGATTATATTATACCCACTTATCTCCTTCAAGACATTTAATGAGATTTTAAAATAGAATGTCTGATGACTAATTGTCGTTTCATGCACTAAACAAAAGACTTCTTTTTCTATGCATCAGTGTTGGTATCTATTAAGTGAAGTTGCTTGAGAAACAGGATGCCAGAACAAGAACTATATTAATACTGCTTTTGTTGTGGTGGAAATAGAAATATTTGGTGATAGATGAATCCTAGTGAAGAGCACAGGATTATCTGCAAACCAAGATGGGATTGGAAACATCTGGGGACAATAGGTCGAGTGTGGTCATTGAGAGCGTACAATTATTTCCCACCTAAGATTGCCTCACATGCGATAGATATGTCAATTTATAGATAGAAAGATGCGTTAATAGTTAATACCTGCAATCCTGTGATAACATTCAGTACTCTAACATATCCTTATACATGACACTAGTTTCATCATTAGGTATATGTTTCATTGGTTTGACCTGAAAGCCTGACTGCGCAATAACAATTATTATTGAATTATTTTACAATGCATACTTATTCCGGGGCTCCTCCTACATTTTTCATTTGTATGCCAGTCTTCGGGGCATTTTCACGTATCTCACAAAGTTTAGTCCACAGGACATTAAGAAATGACATATGTTCCGTTTAGGTTCTTGCTCAAGACCTTGATGAGGTGGGCAGGCTTGAATCATGTTTTGGTCAAAAGATGCAACCTGATGACTCCTTTGTCAAACAGACGTACCTTGTAAATGTAAACCTGACACTAGTATATTTGAGCCCAAATTGGTAGGAGAGCAGGATTTGTTTTGGTTTTACCAGCAGCAGTTACCCTTGTAAAGGGAGGAGGAGTGCAGTAATCCGTACAGTCTTCCACAAATGTTTGGCCAATTCTTTTCCTTGCGGCATACTCCATAAGGGCATTTTATTCTCTTGTTAGTGATACTTTGCATCATAGGGGTAGGTTATCATCTTGCCTGGTTCCAGCTTTACACCGTTTCCTAAAGAATGGCATTATCTATATTTAGACACAAAGATCAGTCTCTCGTGAGACTGTCAAAAATTGCTAATGCTGACTATATTGCAAGTCATCACAGCGGGGTATTGGGAAAAGTTTTCAACTAGCAATAATCACACCTCGGGTTAACCTCATGGGCTATGATACTGCCACTGCGCAAAGTTAACTTTCTACTGGCTTAGTGAAACCACCAGCCCACAAGAAGCCCTCATTACACTGGTGGCTAGCAAATGCAGGAGCTGGTTCAGTGCTATGGATTGTGGGAGTTAATATGGTAATTCAACTGTGAACTAGAAAGACTCTCTTGCAGTTCCACAAACAACCACTTGCAGTGTATCTGCATGCAAACGCTTCAGCCAGAGGTGTATTTGGGACCAAATACATGATCTCTCCTCTCTCACCAGTGACCTGACTGTGAAATAACAATTATGATTGAATATTGCTATTTCAAACCTACTGGAAGTTGCTCGAAAACATGATCTCATATGAAAAAGAAATGTTTTCTCGCAGTGATATTCATGTCAAATGTGAAAGTCACACATTTAGACTTGAAAAAATAAAATCCATACAGATCAAATGAGCAACTTCAGTAGCTCAGGGACATGGCATGTACTTGCTTTTATATATGTCAATCTTCAGCACCCGGGTGGGTAACCCACTCTTAACACCAACGAGATCATATCAGATATACACACTCGTCATGCAGATAGTATGGACTCATTCATGGTAGGTTTGGTAGGGAAATATATCATCAACATGGTTTGTGCATTATGAACATTATTATAACCACTTTCGACACAACACCCAAGGTCTCTGTGGCGCAATTGGTTAGCGCGTTCGGCTGTTAACCGAAAGGTTGGTGGTTCAAGCCCACCCAGGGACGTCTGTTTTCCACCCGACAGCTCTTTTCTTGACTAGGTCTGCCCATGGAATCAAGTAGCCGGGAAAACCCCGAAAACATTCACATCCCTGATTATATTATACCCACTTATCTCCTTCAAGACATTTAATGAGATTTTAAAATAGAATGTCTGATGACTAATTGTCGTTTCATGCACTAAACAAAAGACTTCTTTTTCTATGCATCAGTGTTGGTATCTATTAAGTGAAGTTGCTTGAGAAACGGGATGCCAGAACAAGAACTATATTAATACTGCTTTTGTTGTGGTGGAAATACAACTATTTGGTGATAGATGAATCCTAGTGAAGAGCACAGGATTATCTGCAAACCAAGATGGGATTGGAAACATCTGGGGACAATAGGTCGAGTGTGGTCATTGAGAGCGTACAATTATTTCCCACCTAAGATTGCCTCACATGCGATAGATATGTCAATTTATAGATAGAAAGATGCGTTAACAGTTAATACCTGCAATCCTGTGATAACACTCAGTACTCTAATGAACATAACATAACAAGTGAAGATGCTCATTCTCTGCCATGTGACTTGAAACACTAAATGATCTAGTACTTATCTTTGCAACATAACATGCAACATTCTAAGAATTCTGTTTCAGATTCTAAATCAAAGAATCACTTGTTTGTATAGTGTCTGGTTTCTAATAGACCATATACAGTGTGAATCTTTTTTCAAAAACGTGTTTAAAAAATAAATTATATATATACATAATTTGGCAAATATTGTGGGATTTTTGCAGTTCTGTTTAATAAAAAGATCAAAATAAGTAACACAATTTTTTTTTGCAGAAGATGGTTTTGATCCATTGACCACATGTTAACAGAAGACTGTGTGCAAGTCCCTTATACTTGTTTTGTTTGGTGTTTGTAATAGACAATATACATAATTGTACAATGAAAAAACATTATATCAATATACATGTATGAAAAGTTTGGCAAATAAAGTGGCATATTTGTAGTTCTGTGGTCTAAAATGATAAAAAAAAATAGGTAAATAACAGATTATATTCAAGTTTTCTTTTGTGTTGAGAAGATAGCCAGGCTCAACAGTATATTCCTCCTGATTCATATGCATCACTTTAATCTATTTAAATATAATAATCTCACATTTTCTAGGAGATAATTGATGCATAATTGAAAGATGGAAAGCTTTATTTTCATTCTTTATACATTAGCTTTCTTTTCCTCGTTTTGAAATATCTGAGCATTCTCTCGTATGTAATTGGTAGTAGCGCAGCAAAAGGGATTGCACAAATGACCTTATATCTAGAAATATCAGAACAAACTAACAATTTAATATAATTTGACTTTAAAAAAGAAGGCTGTTTCTGCCCGGTCTCGAACCGGGGACCTTTCGCGTGTTAGGCAAACGTGATAACCACTACACTACAGAAACTGAGTTACACTGCAATTTGAATTTGGAAACCTGATGTGCAGTATTCTCACTTACACACTAGACGGTATTTCCAAGCATAAGTTGCTTGGCTCACACATGCACCCAGACAGTTAAAAGAAAGACTACATTTCCCAGCAGTCCTCTCACTCATGCACGCTGCTTGTCTAGGTGCATTTCCAAGCATACCTTGCTTGGCTCACACATGCGCAGTTAATATTGGATGTGAAGGAAAGACTACATTTCCCAGCAGGCATTGCCAGCTTCGCGCATGCTCAGTCTTCACCCCCCTCCCCCCCCCCCCCCTCCTCCCTCCCCTCCCCCCCCTCCCCCCCCCCCCTCCTCCCTCCCCTCCCCCCCTCCCCCCCCCCTCCTCCCTCCCCTCCCCCCCCTCCCCCCCCCCTCCTCCCTCCCCTCCCCCCCCCTCCCCCCCCTCCTCCCTCCCCTCCCCCCCCCCTCCTCCCTCCCCTCCCCCCCCCCTCCTCCCTCCCCTCCCCCCCCCTCCCCCCCCCCCCTCCTCCCTCCCCTCCCCCCCCCCTCCTCCCTCCCCTCCCCCCCCCCCCTCCTCCCTCCCCTCCCCTCCCCCCCCCCCTCCCCCCCCCCCCTCCCCCCCCCTCCCCCCCCCCTCCCCCCCCCCTCCCCCCCCCCCCTCCTCCCTCCCCTCCTCCCTCTCCCCCCCCTCCTCCTCCCTCTCCCCCCCCTCCTCCTCCCTCTCCCCCCCCTCCTCCTCCTCTCCCCCCCCCTCCTCCTCCCTCTCCCCCCCCTCCTCCTCCCTCTCCCCCCCCTCCTCCTCCCTCTCCCCCCCCCTCCTCCTCCCTCTCCCCCCCCTCCTCCTCCCTCTCCCCCCCCTCCCCCCCTCCTCCTCCCTCTCCCCCCCCTCCCCCCCCTCCTCCTCCCTCTCCCCCCCCCTCCTCCTCCCTCTCCCCCCCCTCCTCCTCCCTCTCCCCCCCCTCCTCCTCCCTCTCCCCCCCCTCCTCCTCCCTCTCCCCCCCCTCCTCCTCCCTCTCCCCCCCTCCTCCTCCCTCTCCCCCCCCTCCTCCTCCCCCTCCCCCCCCCCTCCTCCTCCCTCTCCCCCCCCTCCTCCTCCCTCTCCCCCCCTCCTCCTCCCTCTCCCCCCCTCCTCCTCCCTCTCCCCCCCCTCCTCCTCCCTCTCCCCCCCTCCTCCTCCTCTCCCCCCCCTCCTCCTCCCTCTCCCCCCCCTCCTCCTCCCTCTCCCCCCCTCCTCCTCCCTCTCCCCCCCCTCCTCCTCCCTCTCCCCCCCTCCTCCTCCCTCCCCCCCTCCTCCTCCCTCCCCCCTCCCCCCCTCCTCCTCCCTCCCCCCCCTCCTCCTCCCTCCCCCCCCTCCTCCTCCCTCCCCCCCCTCCTCCCTCTCCCCCCCCTCCTCCCTCTCCCCCCCCCCTCCTCCCTCTCCCTCTCCCCCCCCTCCTCCCTCTCCCTCTCCCCCCCCTCCTCCCTCTCCCTCTCCCCCCCCCTCCTCCCTCTCCCTCTCCCCCCCCCTCCTCCCTCTCCCTCTCCCCCCCCTCCTCCCTCTCCCTCTCCCCCCCCTCCTCCCTCTCCCCCCCCTCCTCCCTCTCCCCCTCCCTCTCCCTCTCCCCCTCCCTCTCCCTCTCCCCCTCCCTCTCCCTCTCCCTCTCCCTCTCCCTCTCCCTCTGTAATTATTAGTGGGTGACTGTGTCCGGGACCAGGAGTGCAGCACTGTGGGGTCTGCAGATGAATCAGGGACATCACAGCACTGACCCCCTATGTCAGAAGATCAGCAACTTTATACCTTCCACAAAAAGATACATAAGCAATATCTAACCCAATATATATGTATCTCTTCCAATGTGTCAATTAAATGGGTTCAACATGTTCCTTCCCCCTAATCACAACATACTCTGCATCTAGATACTTATCTCCCGTCAGTATGTCTGCACATGACATTGGATACTTTGTACAAATCCTCACACATCCCTATTTCTATTATACATTGTTATCTCCCTCATCTCATTTAACATTTTATATAAAGTTCTGTGAGTAATCTTGCTGGAGAAACGTGGTGTCAGAAGAATAATTTTATTAATACCTCGTTATTGTGGCTATAACTGAATATTTTAATAGTTTGTTATTTAAACATTAACAGAGAATTAAAAGTACAAGCTTGTTAATAATTTCAGAACATTTCATTAATTAACATTTAAATCATTAGTTTTAACCGTTATATCACAGAACATCTAATCAGTAGATTTTTCAGACAATGTATTATCTATATTTAAACACAAAGATCAGTCTCTCATGAGACTGTCAAAAATTGCTATTGCTGACTATATTGCAAGTCATCACAGCGGGGTATTGGGAAAAGTTTTCAACTAGCAATAATCACGCTTCGGATAAACCTGGGATGTTCATTTTTTTCCATTTTATTTCCTACTGAGTGCGAATAGCCGTGCGGCTATTTGCACTCAACTGAACTGAGTGCGAATAGCCGAGCTGTTAGGAACACTATACTGTCAGTAGGTTTCTATGCCTCTGTGCCCTAGAAAAGCATTAGAAAGTCTTATAGCTCAGTGGTTATGCTCCAGGCCATTAGTATGGGAAACCTGGGTTCGATTCCTGGCTGGGATGTTCATTTTTTTCCATTTTATTTCCTACTGAGTGCGAATAGCCGTGCGGCTATTTGCACTCAACTGAACTGAGTGCGAATTTATTTATTTATTTATAAAATATTTTACCAGGAAGTAATACATTGAGAGTTACCTCAGTTAAGTTCTACTAGCTCGGCTAGTCACACTCAGTTAAGTTCTACTGAGTGCAAATAGCCGCACGGCTATTCGCACTCAGTAGAAAATAAAATGAAAAAATAAACATCCCTGCCAGGAATGGAACCCTGGTCCACTATGCGAATGGCCTGCTGCATAACCACTGAGCTATAAGACTTTCTGATTTTTTCCTGGTGAATAAAGGCATAGAAACCTGTTCATAACAGCTTGGCTATTCACACTCAGTTAAGTTCTACTGAGTGCGAATAGCCGTAAGGGGACAAGGGTTCGATTCCAGGCTGGGATGTTTACTGAGTGCGAATAGCCGTGCGGCTATTTGCACTCAACTGTGAATATCCACTGCCGTTTTTTTGTTTGTGTGTTTTTTTTATATATATATATATATATATATATATATATATATATATATAATATATATATATATATATATATATATTAAATAAATATTGTGCTTAAATCTAGTTGTCAATAGGATAATGATCCAAACTGATGTCTTATCCTATCCAGGTTTCATGTGTTTATCCTAATCCAGAACCAGTTATACCTACAGTACCAACTAGTCACATGTGACCACAATTGGCTATTACTGACCAGCTAGTAGGAATACAAAATGATTTGGATAGTACTGTAGTGATCTGGAACTGTAGGTTGTATTCAAATGATCTGAAGAAAAAGCTACAAAGCTTGAGCTGATAAGGGTCTTGACCTTTACAGTGACCCTTTGTAAACCTCACTGCATTTCTAAATGCATTATACATCCTGTAATATAAATGCATTAGAGTAGCTTCAACTTGATCCATTGGTCCAGTAGTTATTACCAGACCCAATAGTCTTGCATGTACTTAAAGCTGCAGTTCAGTCAATATCCTGCGTGTGTGTTTTTTTAATAAATCAGTTCTGACGTAAGAGAAAATACTTTTAGCATTTTCTGTTTTTAAAAAAACAACTTTGAAAGACCAATTTTCTTGTATTCTATTTTAACAGCCATTTGCTAAGGCACTGCCCCTTCATGTCCTGTCACAAGCCCTGGCACACCCCTTTGTCAGCCCTGCCCTCCCTCTAGCACATGTCAGTGCAGGAGTGCTCATGAATATTCATGAGCTTCCACCGAGACAGAAGCTAAAGAAAAACATATGCCAGGTCTAATTATGTCACCAAATTTCGCCTATCAATACATGGAGAACGAATTGACCTGCAGCTATACAGTTCTTTAGGTAATTAGAGATTGCACACATGAAACTATTGAAGTAAAAAAATAAATTAAAAAAAAGACTGAACTGCAGCTTTAAATGGTTATCGGGACACTGGTCATGCATTCTTGATGAGGGGATGTTCTATTTGCTGTACTGTGATCTACTCTAGCATTATGGTGACTTGGCTGGAGTTAGCTGGCAGATATGGATTTCTATTAGGGGTAGATATGCAGCACTATTTAAACACCATGATCTCCTGGTTCTTAAATTGAAGGACTAGAAGATTCTCTGATATTGATTGACCATAGTGATCTAGTGATTCTTAAATGCACCTTCAAGGAGTCCTAGTCATGCACTTGGGATAACAAATGATTTGTTCATTTAGTGTATTGTCAGGGTTTATTTTATTTTATTACTGATGTCAAACCCATACATGTCACCTATAACAAGAATAAGAACTGTAGATGTAACTAAATCATCCAAAGAACCTGTCAGATATGGTGAAAGCCCAGAGGGTTTTCTCTGTATGATCAGGAGCAGCATAACTCCATAGCAAATAGCACAGCCCTTCTCCCTCACCCTCTCCCCCTTTTTTACTAGATGTTTGAAAGGACTATATAGAGAACTTTCAGGTCTACATTCCAACATTTGATAGGGACTCTGAAAATGGGATTTGCAGGAGAATAACTTCACTAACTACTGCACATGTGTCCTGCATAAGTCCGTACTAGAAGTTGTCTATGCTACATAAGACAAACTGTTGGGAATGCAAATTCTTGGATCACTGGTGATATTGCCTGTTTAGGACTTGTTGTCATTGTCCTCCCTGCAGATGACTCCAGACTGGCTTGTATACAACACAAATCTGACCTATAGCCCAACCCCTTCAAGGAACTCTCCCATCATCAGGACCAACCCAGCTGTGGTTCTCATCCAGTGCTATTACCCCAGGTGAGTATTTGATAAACAGTTGGAGCACAATTGACATTTAATAATTGCCATATACTAAATTACTACCAAGGTAATTGTTCTTAACACACATTGGAATTATGAAATTATTGGGGTGAGTTTAATCTACTGTAAAATACAGTATCTGACTTGGAGATAAAGCACTCCAATCTGTTTCTATCAGAAGTTTCAGACTTTGATGTACTGTAGTCCTGCTGATTAAAAATAAATGAAGCCCCAAGCTGGTTTACGTGGCTGGTGATTCTTTGGTTTTTCTTTGCAGATACGACAATGTGAGCAGCAAGCCAATCAAACCAACATGGGTTCCCTTTAGTTCTACAGTGTCTGTGGAAGAAAAGCTGTCCTTCTCTTTGTTCCTAATGACTGGTAAGTGCATGACCTTTTTGTAAGGGTAGGGGTCTGAATTTTCCTTAACCCTTTCTATCACCTTGTAGATGACTGGAGCTCTCAAAGAACCTCCACCGTGTTCCAGCTGGGTGACATCTTCCATATAGAAGCTTCTGTTGACACTGGGAACCATGTGCCTATGACCATCTATGTTGACAGCTGTGTGGCCACATTGTCTCCTGATGTAAACTCCAACCCCGGTTATGAGATTATTGCACTGAATGGGTATGGCATTATTTGCAGCATTCCTAATCTGACTAGTATTTATCCCATGACTTTCAAGAATGACCATCTCTTTAATCCACAGGTGCCTGCTGGATGGGAAACTGGAGGATTCCTCCTCTGCTTTTATATCCCCGAGGCCTCAACCAGACAAGCTTCAGTTCATGATCGATGCCTTCAGGTTTACTGGGATAGATGCCTCCATGGTGAGAATTCTCCTTGCACTTTCATATAGGCAGCACCTTCTGGGGGATACTGCTGGCATGTGAACACAATGTGCTTCTTCCTAGATCTACATCACATGTCATCTGAGAGCAGCTGCAGCCACTCAGGCACCAAACTCTCTTAACAAGGCTTGTTCCTTCAGTAAAAGCAGCAACATGTGAGTATTTGAGACCAAGTCACAAACTGACTGGCTATCTAAATATTATGATGCATTGGAAGAGCAGCACACAAGGATTGTTCCGACTAGAACCATGCAGTCGTAATCCTGTTGGGCCATCAGACGTCTAACAACTTTTGTAGATTTGCTGTCCCTGTCATGTTCCAGCAGCTCTGAAGGTAAGAGACTCTCTCTGGCTTGTCAAATCCCCTGGATGGTGTAGATGCCTGAATGTGTCTACAGTGTGAGGGGGAATACTATAGGACCTTATTCTGTCATCCAGGGATGTTGGACAGGACATTTAACACTGTCCAGGCCACTTCATGACTGAATATGGTTATATGGTATTCCACTTCATAATGGACCCATATTTGGCATCTATGTCATCCAGGGGTTGGAGACCAGAGACTACTTGTTCCCTTCAGAGCTGCTGGGGACTGAAGCTGTGTTCATGGCTCATACATGAGGTTAGTATTTGCCCGTCAAAGGATTAATGTCGCTGGGTTCCCATTCAGAAGCATGAACACCCACAGCGTTAATCCTCCCTGATCTTCTTACATCTGTATCTTATCTGTATAGCACTGTCCATATACATGGCACTTAACAGCAGTAATACACGACAATGACCGGAATAAGTACTTCGTACATAAAAGTAACATTGGTAAATGACGTTCCTGACCATAAGCGCTTATCTTGGTGGTAAAAAAAAAAACCTTGGTGACCAGAAGGAGGGTACAGTATATAATATAAACTTACTATCTTTCTTTAATTGATGTATAATTTAAAGCAAAGGTGATTTTACATATTAAGGAACCTACATACCAAGACATTATAATGTTGGTGCTAACGCATGTACATGAAGGGAGACAGAAAGAAAATGGAGGAGCACAGGTTGAGGGGTAGATAGAATATAGTAGACTTGGTTCAGGTATATTAATCCCTTAAACGATGGGCATAATGGTATTGTAGTGTTTAATATAATAGACGCTTACACGGCCTTGTGCAAATGATGTCGCATCAAGGTTTCTTTGAATTTTCCCTTCTCTTGTATCTTCTTTCTCCGTCTGTTCACTCCTGTTTCCCGTTCTTTGGTGCAGTGTAACCCTCGGAATAAACAAATTAATAGGTTGAAACAGTGGGAAGCGGTAAAACAGACGAAACGCAGTTTCTGATATTAAAGCAGAAAAGACGGCAAACGCTCACACGGACAAGTGAGTGCAGTCTTTTTGGGGAGGTGTCTTTATCCCCTGCAAACAAAGGTCCTTCAAGGGGAACGCTTCACTTGTACTGAACATACAGTGGGCAATGAGGGTTGAAGATAAGGGGGGGGATACTATTAGTCACACGGCCAAGTTGGAGTGCACACTTTGGATTGTTTTCTTTGGTGCTCCTCTTGCAGACACTGATCAATCCTCCAAGGTTAATAGATTCCTGCCACAAAGTAGTGTGGGCAAAAATGAATCTCCTTACACTCGTTTAAAAGTCCATGGTCTTTATTAAACACAATACTGATAAAATAAAAATGAGAAACAGTGCATAGAACAAAAAGGTGTTCCAAGCACTGGAAACAGTCGGTCCTTTAGGAAATAGTACAGGGCGCGTGGTGTGCAACTCGCTATCTCCGCGTCCGGATACAGTGTTGTGCGTCCGTTGTCCCAATCGACGGTGGCCGCAAAAGGTTCAAAACACTAGGGGGTTTCAAGCTACGCATTTCGCCCTTTCTTGGGCTTCCTCAGGCTCCGGACTACGTGTTTTCAGTGCTTGGAACCCCTTTTTGTTCTATGCACTGTTTTTTCATTTTATTTTATCAGTATTGTGTTTAATAAAGACCATGGACTTTTAAACGAGTGTAAGGAGATTCATTTTTGCCCACACTACTTTGTGGCAGGAATCTATTAACCTTGGAGGATTGATCAGCGTCTGCAAGAGGAGCACCAAAGGAAACAATCCAAGTGTGCACTCGCACTTGGCCGTGTGAGTAATAGTATCCCCCCTTATCTTCAACCCTCAATGCCCACTGTATGTTCAGTACAAGTGAAGGGTTCCCCTTTGAAGGACCTCTTTGTTTGCAGGGGATAAAGATACACTAAAGAAACTAATCCAAGTGTGTATTCACACTTGGCCGTGTGAGTAATAGTATCCCCCCTTATTTTCAATTTTTACTGCCCACTGGGAGTTCAGTACAAGTGAAGGGTTCCCTTTTGAAGGACCTCTTGTTTGCAGGGGATAAAGACACCTCTCCCAAGACTGCACTCACACTTGTCCTTGTGAGTGTTTGCAGTCTTTTCTGCTTTAATATCAGAACCTGCGTTTCGTCTGTTTTACCGCGTCCCACTGTTTCAACCTATTAATTTGTTTATTCCAAGGGTTACACTGCACCAAAGAACGGGAAACAGGAGTGAACAGACAGAGAAAGAAGAAAGAAACAAGACAAGGGAAAATTCAAAGAAACCTTGATGCGACAGCATTTGCACAAGGCCGTGTAAGTGTCTATTATATTGCACACTACAATACCATTACGCCCATCGTTTAAGGGATTAATATACCTGAACAAAGTCTGCTATATTCTATCTACCCCTCAACCTGTGCTCTCTGTTTTCTTTCTGTATCCCTACTTCACTAAGGATCCTGGATAGATCCTTTTGGGGTTTCATAGTCACAGGAAGAGACAAAGAAGCAGAGGGAGACCTTATGAACTTCTAAGGTCGACATTTTATCTGTTTATATTTCCCCACCCACATCATATTTAAAGGTAGCGCCTGGGTTTATCCTACGCATGTACATGAAGGTCACTATGGTACTTCCTACATCGCTCATTGCATCATGCTGAATGCCGGAGCCAGTTTAAATGAAGTAAATATAAATTGGTATAATATTTATAATGGCCATTGTTCTGTCCCAGGCTCACTGTGGCTGAGTTGAAACAGGCAGCTAAACTCATCCCTTATCTGCACAGTCATTCCTTCAAGCTTCTGTAAACTTTTTTTTTGTTAGGTTTTAATTCATTATAAAAAAACAAACAAAAAGGGGAAATCTTGAAGGTTGCTGAATTATAGAAGGTGAAACGACAACTTTTCTGGGAAATCGGTGGTGTGACTACACACTGGCTGCTGGTTTGAAAAGGAAGTGTGCTTGCCTATGAAAGCAGGGAAGGGACAGGGACTGTACCAAGTAGCAAGGGGAGGAGATGCAGTCCAACTCATTGGAGAAAAGGGGGGGCTGCCAACGCAACAGGCTTAGGAAGTTGCATGGTAAAAATTAAGGCTATGGGAACTGCAGCCAGGCAAAAAGCCCATACAGGGAACAGAGCGGCCATACTACTGAAAATGTTACCCTGCTGTACAGTATATACTGCAGCACATTGTTGGTTGATTATTGTAGCAACTTAGACTTCAATTTACGGTAAAAACCTCCAACAGGGGAGAGCTGAGACTAGTTTCCCAGAGGCTGTGGTGGGGGCTGGCCATTGCAAGTTGGGCCTAACTTCTGCATCCAGCTGCCATGCCTCTGGTTGCCACTGCGAGACCTTGGCTTTCCCCAGCTGCTGCCTGCCTCTTCCCACACTGGGCCTGTGTCAGAAACTGGATGTGCCCAGAAGTCCAGCTTCTGATGTTGGAAGATGCAGGGAGTGGTGGTGTCACCTGGAGGTAACTGTATCAGGGGTATGTAGTGGTGTCTATGTGGGGGGAATTCTGTGTGGACAGAGGGGGGGGGGGTTAATGAGTGATATGAGACTGAGGGGAGAGACTGAATGAGGGGGAAGACAAATACCTGTGTGAAACGGGGGGGCAGGTTGACACTAATTCTGGGAAATCTGTTGGCGGCCCTGCTCCCCAACTGGAACCAAGAGGGTTCTGGTTAAATATATTGCGTGGAAACCAATGGGATGTGCAAAACTCTAGTGTAATTAGTATGTACTTTAAAAAAAAACAGGACTTTCAGTCTGCCATGATGGAAGTGCAATATAATTGGTGCATTCATTTGACACGATTCCATTCATAACGCTTGATCGTCGGTACACCTGCCTAGAAGTGAAAACTGTGGTTCAGTGCCAATTGCTTCTACTGTATATCTCTACACAGTTGGTCCCCTGTGGAAGGTCCCAGTAACACATGTAGCTGTTGTGAAACGGGAAACTGTGCAGCAACCGCAGGACAGAGCAGAAGAAATAACCCTCCACAGAATAGAAGACCTTGGAGAAGAGAAGCGGCACTCGGTGAGTGACCTTGTATTCTGCTTCAGACTTTACCTTCCGGCTATGGATAAGATGGAGGGACATGCTGTGATATCAGGGCAGAAGATAATGGTGGTACGAATGGGATGACTTATCCACTGTTTCAAATGGGCACATGATCTGTGTGCTTCTTTAGTGGCCAACTACCAGTCATTGGTTGTAATGTGTACATTTAGCCAGTGGTTATTTTAAATGCAAGCGCACTCATGGGTTCAATCTGTCTTGAGGTAGCAGAATAGTGTTAATCAAACTGCAGATTATGCTGGTGTTACCCAGTTAACACAGAAAATATTGCTTGACTTGCCATTGTTCCCCATTATTGTGACATTGTGTTAATGGGTGCAATGTCTTCTACGATGTTTTAAAAAGGCCATATTACATAAGCAGTTCTATTCCACAAGACACAGAGGGTTGTCTTTTAGCACTAGGAGTCTTATGAAATAATACTGCCTGGTAAATATGGGCTAGAGTCCTAAAGATATAAAGATGGCCAACTTTTTTTGGGTTGTACATTACTTGACCATGGTACTAATCTCTGTTCTATGCTGTTGCCAGCTCTATTCACCCAGATTACCTGACCTATCCTGTTAAAATGCAGAATGAGAACCTCCACAAACCGGAACAATGATGCTTGCTACATGTGTATCTAATACCCAAATATCCAAGGATGCTTTTTGTACTTGCTTTAGGTAGCCCGCTCCAAGTTTGTGTTTTTTAGCAAGCCTGGTGTCTTGCTAAAGTTAATATTTGAGAAGTTCTCCTGGGTGGGAGGGTCCTTTGTTTGGAATTATAGCTTCATTCCACATTACTTTTTGGTTCATAGATGTGTACAGCGCTTTCAGAACATCTCTGGTAAAGGAAATACCCATATATTTAAAGACTGGGAAATAAAACTTACTGAAGCTTTTGACACTGTCATATTCACCAGATGTAATATCCATTGGTTCTACCAACCATTCTCATAACTGGACTAAACTATTTCTGTTTTTGTTACAGGCCCAGACTCAGAGCAAGCATTTGCCACTCTGGGCCCCCTGCTTGTCGTCGGCCCCCCTCACAACAAGGCATCTGCAACAAGGCAGGAGTCCAAGCAGATGGCTGAGATTTGGATGTTGGTGGCAGTGGGTGTTTTGTGTCTTGTTGTAATTTCTACTTGCATTATTGTGACTGTATCACGTATCTCTAAGAGGAGAGTGTTTCTGCAGACTGTGCAGAAATAAAGCTTTTCAAAGTATTACGGTGCCTGGTAATTGTTTTCCAACTCTTCCTATTAATGAATCTCCCTGATTCTTGTTCCTAAACATACTTTTTCTATGGTCCATGAATCTCCTCGTTATCTCAGTATGTCAGTGGATGTGTGAGATTTACTCCTGAATCTCTGCCCTTTCCTGTCACTCTACAATAAAATTTCACATGATTTCCCAACTTGACAATTGCAAAAAAATGTCTTTGGCCTTTCTGTCTCCCAACTTCACTATTCAATAAAGTATGTTACCGATTCAATTCCCAAGTTTCTAAAATGTGGGGAGCAGCCAACTCAAAGGGGCCCTGCTTGAAACCATTTATTTTTAAAGGAGAGGAGGATGTAATGGTCACTATTTCAATGGGGTTTACCCACTCCAGGGACACCGTTATGATCAGTCAATACATGTTGCGTTTGAGTGGTAAAAAGCCATACAATTCCAGTGAGTTGGACCATGTCACCTATTTATAAACGTGCTTTCAATCTTGAGCATAGGGAAGGCCTTGCTAACTCAAAATGATGCACGGATTGATGTATGATCTTGAGCTGTTGGCTACACTTGTATTAAGATCTTCATTGGATAAATCTAGGAAATTAAATCCCTGTAGTCTAAAGTAATTTAAACAGAAATAAAGGACTTCAGCCCACATGTGCTTGGCCATGATGTGCCCTAAGCCCCTATTCTAAGACTAGAGGATACTTTATACTGTTGGGTCCTTTCTTATGCTTTATGGTTATGGCTAGTAGGGAACTAGCGGGTGTATGGAAATGCAGAGCCGTAGAGTGGTATTGCCTGAATATTTATGAAACTGTATTTTGGTAACTGGGGGTAAGGCTAGAAGGGGTTTGGGAAAGCCTTATGAAGGGCTAACCACTCTGTGACAAAGGGCAACAGCAGGTCCAAACATGAGACAGGACATGGTTTAAAACTTCACCAATGCTTTGGTATGCATATCTTGCCATGACCTTCTCTGAAGACTGCTTTGGTCAAAACAATACAGCACACTTATGTAGCCCTCTTTCCCTCTAGCATGAAGGGACTACTGGTGCAGGCAATACCTGTAGGCTCAGAGAGCTGAGCCTCCGCCACTGGGAGCCTGGGTTAACAAATATATAAAGTGGCAGTGCCTCCACCTGCACAGGATCCCAATTATGAGAACCCCAAACAGGAACCAAATAATAACAGCTCACAGAATATGATATATATATATATATATATCTGTATGCTCATCTGCAGGTCTGCAACCCCGCCTTTCCCCATTATCACCCATCACTTCCACTGCAGCAAGGGATTCTGGGAAATGACATGCAAATGAGCACACAGTGTCACTTTTTGCCTCAAAAACCATTTTTAACATGGTTCCCTAGAGGCTTAAGCTTGCTGCATGGTCACAGCTTTGAGCACAGCCAGGGTTAAGGTGCATACCCATAAAACCACC